>NW_026639934.1:0-52649 GCF_028554395.1 Pezoporus wallicus | reverse complement strand
TTTTTTCCTGTCCTTTCCCAAAGCCAAAATTAAGGGATCTGTCGGATCTATATTAATTTCTCATTCCGTCTGTCACTTGGGGAGGTTTCTTAAACTGAAAAGCATATCTGCATACATTACTTCATTCCATTTTCCTTTCCCCTCAAAAACAACATTAATTGTAACAATCTATCATAGTTCCAAGTTCCATTTTTAGGCCATTTTTCCTGTTCCCCCAGAGTATACAATGGCCACCAGTATCAGTCTCGCATTCACACACACGGGATCTCACAGACACACTCCGCACAGTTACAACACTTGAGACAGAGACTAACATTGTATCAAACTTACAATTAACAGTTATACAAGTCTGTCACCAATACCAAAATCACAAGACCAAAATCATAACTATAACAAGCCACAACATAAGTCAAATAACAGTAAAATCCAAAACCTTTTCTATAAGATGCCCACTGTGTCTTGCAGGACCCAAACCACAAGATGCCCCCTTCTTCTTGTGATTGTATACCGGTAAAAACCAAAACCTTTTCTACAAGACACCCACTGCGTCTTGCAGGACCCAAACCACAAGATGCCCCCTACTTCTTCTGGGTGTATACCAAATGGACGCCAGCAGCCGGGTATACACCTTAACCCATGAGATTTCCTGTCTCGATTTACGGAAGGCTTCCAAACCATGTGTACGCTTACCAAACCAATTTACCAAACCGAGATGCCCCCTGCATCTTACAGAACTATATAAAAGAATACCTTTTATGAGATGGTCCTTGTCTTCTCCCGCAGAAATCCGAATGAGTTGAGGGGTCCCTCCGGGAAAAACTCCTGAGGGCCCTAGGGAGCCCTGTCCTCAGCGGGTCCTGCAGCAGAGCAGAGAAGGTCCCATCTGCGGTGCCAAATTGATTTGGAGAAAACTCCAGGAACAAACTCGCCAACAAAGTTTCAAGTTGACAAGCAGGTATTCTTTATTGCTGCTCTGGGAGACACGGAGGATAGCTCCTCCTAACGTGTGTCCCTGAATTGCTATACAGATCATCCTTACCACTTCAGTCCCTCATCTTCCTGAAGGTGTTCTGTCCTTGTTATTAAGTCCAGAATGCTTTTATGGATGATCTGATAAATTCATGCAGCACATGCCATCAAAATCTTCACACCCATGACTTTAAGCTAACAAAAATCAACAGCCGTTCTGTTCTGTAGTGAGGCATGCCTCACAGAATCAATGTCTAAAAGCAACCCTGTTGTCCAGTGGTACCCTTTCTGGGCTTAAATGTTCCCAGTCTGTTACTAGTGGCTGGAAAGTCCAGTAGCTATATGCTCCCACATGGATACGATCTCCATTGACTGGTTCTCCAAAAAGAGACTGGTTCAGTTTGTACAGTTCCCATGGGTTAACTTCAAACCAGCTATGAATTGGCATCAATCTTCATTGGCAGCCATCGCTTGTATAAACGGATGGGTACTTTACGCAGGGATCCATCGGGGTCCTCGTTCTGTGGAGACACAAGCATAGCCTCTTCCCCAAGTTATTAACCTAAAAGGACCTTCCCAGTTATGATTTTCCAAAGACTTTACCATTACCATAATGGGTTCTTTCTCTGGTATCGGATTTGCGCCTACATGGGTTAGTGCAGAAAAATGCCTAATCATTGGGGGGACTTTCATGCCCATGTGTAAATCAGAACTGGATAATGTTAAATTAAGACAATGCTTTATTGATTCGTGCATTTGGGGTCTCCCCTATCATTCCTCCTTTCTGTTTTGCTAGCATGTTTTTTACAATTTGGTGTGTCTGCTCTATCACTGCTTGACCTGTGTAATTAATATAACCACCATAACATAACATACTCCAGGCAGCATTATTTCAGTAAGACTAGTCTGATTTGAAGTCACTTGAACCTTTATAACATGTGGCATTCCAGTGAATCCTACACACCATGTAATAGGTCGGAATAATCGGGGATTTAACAAATGTGCCCAGTATACTTGTCCATTACCCATGGTCCCACATAATAGAACAGATATTACAAAGATTTCTGTCATTGTTGTTTCTTTATGTTATTGAGTTCTCGGGCTTTATACCTTTCGCTGGCAGACAGTATGGTCCTGTTGATAGCTGTACACAGCCATATACTTGACCCCACATCAGCAACGGCACTGGTCCTTTCCACTCGTTATCCTGTAGGTCTTTATATAGAACCGGTGGTTTGGGCAAGGAATCGTCCGTCAGGTGTCGCAATCACTGTATTGTGGAAAGAGAATCAAAACCAGAAAAATTTAAAGAATTTAGTACAAATTGCACTTTTGCTAACTGTCCGTGTGGAGAAAATCTTTGCATTCCCCCTTTTTTAAAAAATATATATTTCCTATCAATACCTGCTTTAGATGACCCTACTTGAGCAGGGGATTTGGACTAGATCATATCTCCAACATATGCCAAACACAGGCTGCTGGGCCTGCCCTTCTCTCCTGGATGGCTCCCTCATAACAGGTGAGGCCATCTCCCACATCAAGGTCTAGCATGGCATGTGTCCCCACCACTCAACACCTGCTGGGTTGCAGCCAACAGCGGAGCTAAAGGTTCTTCTTGGTGTCAAACACAGAGGCCAACCCAGTCTTGCCCTTGACTGAGGTAGCAGGCTTTTGGCCAACCTCAGTCCTTGCACCTTGTTGTCAATGCAGAGTTTCACCTGCTTCATCCAGTAACAAGTCACTACTGCGGCAAAGCACACAGAGATTTACATTAGCAGTATAACTACTACAGGGTACAGCAGCATGTTGAAGATGCTGATGGCAGTGAGGAACCAGCCAAAGAAATTTCTTACCAGTGGAGTTCTCCCACCCTTTTAATTTGTTCCATTACCTGCTTTATAACACTACCATCATATTAGAGTCTTTCTAGCTTTTGCCTTAGCATTTTCTAAGAGCTGCTGTAAATTTGCATGCTCTAACATCTCTTTTACAAGTGACAAATCCATACAATACAAGGTGTAGTTTCTTATTAGCAACTGGCTAGTAAATACAGGTGGTTTATACACAAAATCACAGCCTCTAATAATAGCTACTTTACAAGCACACATATATTCAAGCTGTTACTTTTCAGTTGCCCCTGATGCGCGGATTGACTCCACAACTCGTTAAAAGTTGTAAAGTCGGTATGCTTTTTATTCAGCGCTGAGACGCACGGGGATAATTCCTCAAAGTCATGCGTACCTCAGTGTTGTTTCCCTCTACATTTATTCTCTAAAGTTATATATATTCATAAGGTTGCACAATACGCCTATACATATTCATGTCCTATCCCCGCTTCGTATTATAATGAGCCAGAAGGTCCTCTGCGCCTGCGCAGTGCCCCCTCTGGTCATGGGCAGGGGTCTCAAGATGAAGTAAATGAGTCTTCCTCCTCTGGGTAGGGGTCTTCAAGATGAAGTAAATGAGTCTTCCTCTTCTTGCACTTTTCACCTTTTTTAGTCTTTATGTGTGGCCTTAGAGTTTGATCAGTGTCCCAGCCGTAAATCCTCTACTTCTCCCCTTTATCAGTAGAGTTTGATCAGTGTCCCAGCCGTAAATCCTCTGCTTCTCCCCTTTATCAGTAGATTCAGGCGTCTGCTTATTAACAGGACCGGAGGTCTCTGTTCTGCTTAGCAGGCATTTACAACAGATAGTCCTTTTGTTTAAACAAATTCCTCTAACCCCCTTGTACAACCCCCCTGTACAACCCCCTTGTACAACCCCCCTGTACTACCCCCCTGTACAACCCCCCTGTACAATGGTCAACCCTCTGTATCACCCACAAGTGATGTTTTGCAATCATTCATTTTTCTCTTTCTCTATCTCATTCTGCTCAGGGTATTCACAGTCAGCTCCTGTAGCTGAGGCATCAAGTTCCTCCACTTGTCTGTCCAGCTCATGGCAAGGCTTGACAAACTTTGCAGGCAGCCACCATGGACCTGTAGGTAGGAGGACACAAATATACCCCCTCCCCCAGATTATCAGTTCTTGAGAAGAAGACAGGTTAAAGTGTTTCCTTAAAGCAAAAGCATTCTGATGCAAAAGGAATATGAAGCAGCTGTAGAAGCAAACTGCGCAGTGTTAACAGTCGAGTTTGCTGTATCATTACCCATTTATTTTCCTTCTTTCTCTGCCACCCTGATGCTGCTTGGGTGATGGCTGATAAAGCTTGTGGTTGCACTACCCCTCTTGCTTTTTCAGTTAGCAGTTCTTGTTTCAACCCATCTATCTGTTCCTCCAGTTCTTGGATTCACCCCCAGGTTACTTTAAACACACTAAGCAGAGCTCCTCCCATGCGCCCAGCGTGTTGCAGGCACTCTTTAGGCTTTGTTTGTGGTGTCTCTACAAACTGCCTGAATACTTCAATAGATCGAGAGGGGTTTGGTTTGGTTTGGTTTTGTTTTGTTTTTTTCTTCACTCCTCGGCTCCAATGCCCATCCTGGCCATTCCATCAGTGGAGCACTGGGAGCTAAATTGGAGGGCAACTTCTTTTGAACATGGTTACTGAACTCGATCAAATAACTTTGGTTTTTTTTCCAAAGTCGCTCACCCTGCTTTGCATGGCTACAAATGCCGGCCTGCTTGGCAGCTGCTATAAATGTCTGCCTGCTCAGCAGCAGCCATAAATACCTGCTGTAACCACACTTTTGCATTAACCCTTTCTTGCCCAAAATGTTAATCTGCTGCCCATTAAAAACTTTTACACAAACCCGACAACAAAAAATACACAGAACACCGTCTGCCCTCAACACACACACACATGGGATCCCACAAGCACACTGCACACAACTATAATATTTGAAACATAAAATCCAGACAATCATTACTCCCACTACATGGTCCCACGTACAGAACGTAGCACAAGGACCCCGTGAAGACAATCAGGAAACCAGCTCTGAGCAGCATCATCGCAGTGCAAGGGGGCAGGCTCAACCTCAGCGGACATTCCCGCAGAGGCTCTGCCTCCCCACATCGCATGAGGCTTGGGCTTTTATACTGACCAAAATGCACACTCATTCCGATGCAGGTGGCCAGCCTATGTCGGAAGAAGTGGCCAGCAATATCTAGAAAGGTCTCCAAGGGTCGATAGAAACATAGACATATATATATTTGCCAACTTCTAGTACATGAGTATCACTGAGAGACTGTTGATTCGGAGAAAACTCCAGGAACAAACTCGCCAACAGAGTTTCAAGTTGACTGGGAAAGCATGCAATACATCTGCATCCCCCACCGATCTTGCTTCTCCCTTTACAGCTGCCCATTTATCATGAGGATCTGTGGGATATAAATTGGGCTCCTTTTCTGGATCAATAGGCTCAGAGTCAAAAGGACTATCCAGGTCAGCATCAGAATTATCAGGCATCAGAACCTCATGAGCAGCAACAGCAGTCTGATGAAAGTGCACAGGCTCCTTCTTGGGGTAAATAGGGCCCGGGTCAAAAAGATTGTCTTCATCCCTGTCCTCAGTCTTTGCAGCCGTGGTGGTGACCAGCGGAGGTTTGGGGGGGTGGGGGCACTGGGCTCCACAGTATCATTTTTTGACTTTAGCGTTTCTAATGTAGTTCTCCAAATGACTAACAAATTTTTTGCAGTGTCATTGCCTTTTGTGGCTGCCTCCTGCTATTTAACTCCTGAACCATCCCACAAAGAGATCTCAAAAATGGTGGACTCATCAATCTCTGGACAGCGAGTCTTCAACCATTTCAACATTAACTTTAAGTCTGTCTCCTTAAAGGTTGCTCCCTTTTTCTTAAGAGGGACTGAAAACATCCGTAAAATGGAGGCTTAGTAAGATTCCCCCCATAGTCCTGTTCATGGCTGCTCACCTTTTCCAGGTGATCGTTATGTCCAAACCTCTTCGGTGCTCCCCCACCGGCCTCCTCACCTCTCCCAGGTGATAGGTTCGTGTCCGGATGACTTTGGTGCTCCCCCACCGGACTACTCTGAGTTCAGCCAGGCTATGCCACCGGTTGTCAACTCCGACGATTTAGCCTGAGTTCCTCTTGTTCGGGCGCCATTTGTGGCGTATCAAAGACAGACTCCAGTTCTAGTGAAATCTGAAGACCTTTATTTCACGTCTTGCATCCCTTTTATAGTCTACTAAGTGCTCAGTAGTAACTTTCCACTCTGTTACTTCCTTGTCATCCCGATTCAGGGAAACTCCTGAGGGTTACAGATATTTAAATCCTTTGGTCTGTTTCTGAAAAGCACATCCTGCTTTATCTTGCAAACGGCCTGCTTTGTTTTGCTAACTGATCTTGATGCTTCATTGTTCTCTTTACCATTCCAAAGGCTCTTAAGCCCAACCAGGGCATTACCAGCTGGTGTTTTCTTTACTGTTCTCAAGGCTTAAGCCGGACCAGGGCGATAATGCCAGGATCCGTTTCGCTAACTCTTTCTACCCTGTCACCCACAGTTGCTTGGGGAATGCTCCCTGTTCAGATAAGCCTCTGCTTGTCTATGTGTATCCCTTGTGGGTTTTTTAAAATTACATGAGTAACACACCTTAATCCAAAGTTCACAAGTTGGCTGTTCACAAACAGAGAAGGACTGGTGGGTGATGTGATGGTTGGAGGACATCTTGGGCAAAGCAATCATGAAATGATAGAATTTTCGCACCTTGGAGAAGGCAGGAAGAAGTTCAGTAAAGCCTCCGCCTTAGACTTCCAGAGGGCTGACTTTGGCCTGTTTAGGATGCTGGTTGAGAGAATCCTTTGGGAAATAACATTATTGAAGAACAAAGGGGTCCAGGAAGTCTGGACACTCTTCAAAAATGTAATCCTCAAGGCTCAGGAGCAGGCAGTCCCCATGTGCTGAAAATCAAATCGGTGGGGAAGAAGCCTGGATCAACAGGGAGATATTGCTGGAAGTCAGGAAAAAGAAAGAGAGTACATCACCTGTGGAAGAAGTGACTGTTACCCCATGAGTAGTACAAGGATGTTGTTAGGATATGCAGGGAGAAAGCTAGAAAAGCAAAGGCACAGCTGGAACTAAATCTGGCCACTGCCATAAAAGAGAATAAAAAATATTTTTACAAATATATTACCAATAAAAGGAGGGCCAAGGAGAACCTCTATCCTTTACTGGATACTGGGGGAAACCTAGTGACTGAGGATGAGGAAAATTCCAAGGTACTTAACGCTGCCTTTGCCTCAGTCTTTAATAATCACACCAGCCATCCTCAGGGTACTCAGTTCCCTGAGCTGGATGACAGATATGAGGAGCTGATTGAAGTCCTCATAATTCAAGAAGAAATATTGAAACAAGGAGCAAAACCGCTAAAATGGAAACAATAATCCATTAAACTCTAAGCAAGGATGGGTTTGGAACCACTGATTAAACACTTTGTAAATCATAGACACTTGAGAGAATGTCAACTGGAGTTTAAGACTCCCATATTGCTGGTGAAGAAGCCCTATTCAGATGAGTAGTGATTAGTATGGGTAACTTTAACTGTGAATCCAGCAACAATGTTGTCTGTTCCAGAAGAAACAGAGTTGGAATCATAGAATCATAGAATAGTTAGGGTTGGAAAGGACCTTAAGATCATCTAGTTACAACCCCCCTGCCATGGGCAGGGACACGTCCCACTAAACCATATCACCCAAGGCTCTGTCCAGCCCGACCTTGAACACTGCCAGGGATGGAGCATTCACAACTTCCCTGGGCAACCCATTCCAGTGCCTCACCACCCTCACAGTAAAGAACTTCTTCCTTATATCTAATCTAAACTTCCCCTGTTTAAGTTTGAACCTGTTACCCCTTGTCCTACCGCTACAGTCCCTAATGAGGAATCCCTTCTGAGCATCCTTATAGGCCCCCTTCAGATACTGGAATGCTGCTATGAGGTCTCCACACAGCCTTCTCTTCTCCAGGCTGAACAGCCCCAACTTTCTCAGCCTCTCTTCATATGGGAGGTGCTCCAGCCTCCTGATCATCCTCGTGGCCCTCCTCTAGACTTGTTCCAACAGTTCCATGTCCTTTTTTATGTTGAGGATGAGCCAAGGGGGGGGGGGGGGGGCACAAAATTACAAAATGGAATATATAAACCTTTAGAATCAGTTTTAAGTAATGTTAAGTTTGATGGATTTGTAACAGTAGCAATGGAAAATTACTGAGGTGCAAATAGAGTACAGCTAGAGAACATACTGAGAATTCTTGTATGTATATGTCATTATGTGGTATGCATATGTCATATGTATGTATAAGTCATTATAGTTGACGTAGTTTTAAGAAAAACAGTCTAGAAGAACAGGATGCAAGGATAAGGAGTATCTGGGAATGGCAGGTGTGCAGGATGGGCTACAGTTAAACTAACTGGTAAGTAGGAGGACAGGAGGATTATTATGTCTCTGGTGCTAACGAACCAATTAAGCCGGTATAAGCATCTACTGCACGTGCTTCAAAGGCTGCCAGAAGTGATGAAGATTGTTGGAAGAAGTAAACGACCCTCAGAGACCACCACCACAATTCTGTACGCATGCGGGGAACTTTCTGGAAAATAATGTAATCCATAGGTAACCTCATGAATATGTATGTATGCCCAGTGGTTATATAAGGATGGCTTGCGTAGCAATACGGGGACACGCATTAGGAGGAGCTATCCCCTGTGCCTCCCGGGGCCGCAATAAAGAATACCTGCTTGTCAGCTTGAAACTCTGTTGGCGAGTTTGTTCCTGGAGTTTTCTCCGAATCAAGGACACCAGACCGGTATACAATATTCCAAGTGAGGTATCACAAGAGCAGAGTAGAAGGGCAGGATCACCTCCTTCGACCTGCTGGTCACACTCCTTTTGATGCAGCCCAGGATATGGTTGGCTTTCTGGGCTGCGAGTGCACGCTGAGCCTGGATCATGTTCAGTTTCTCATCAACCAACACCCCCAAGTCCTTCTCCACAGGGCTGCTCTGAATCTCTTCTCTGCCCAACCTGTAGCTGTGCCTGGGATTGCTCTGACCCAGGTGTAGGACCTTCCACTTGGCTTGGTTAAACTTCATAAGTTTGGCATCAGCTCACCTCACAAGCGTGTCATGTCCCTCTGGATGGCATTCCTTCCCTCCATTGTATCAACCGAACCACACAGCTTGGTTTCATTAGCAAACTTGCTGAGGGCGCACTCAATCCCACTGTCCATGTCTCCAACAATGATGTTGAACAAGATCGGTCCCAACACCGATCCCTGAAGGACACCACTCGTTACTGGTCTCCAACTGGACATTGAGCTGTTGCTGAAGGAGGAGCCTGAGAGTGTGTGTGTGAGTGAGGTGTCTAAAGGGGCACTGGTTGGCTCACTGGAGCTGCCTGCTGGGAAGGGACTCTGGTCCTAGCAGTTAAAAGCCTCGGGCGGTGTGTGTGAGACTCCTTCAGTGGTGTGTGAATGCTCAGGCAGCAGCTTCTCCCCTGAGATGCCATTGAGGAGGGGCACAAGAAGCCAGGATGGAGCATAGCCAGGACAGCTGAGCTGAACTATCCAAAGGGATATTCCATACCATAGAACATCATGCTCAGTATATAAACTGGGGGGGAGTTACCAAGAAGGGGCTGATTACTGCTCGGGGATGAGCTGGGCATTGGTCAGCAGGTGGTGAGAAATTGTATTGTGTGTCACTTGGGTTTTTTTTTTGGTGGGGTTTATTCCATCCTCTCTGTCTCTCTCTCTTTATTTCCTATTTTTATTGTTGTTGTTGAATTATATTTTACTTTTATTTCAGTTATTAAACTGTTCTTATCTCTACCCACAGCTTTTTACCTTTTTAATGATTTTTCTCCCCATGCCACTGGCAAGTGGGGGGAGAGTAAGCGGGCATCTGCATGGCACTTACTTGCCGGCTGGGTTTAATCCACAACACTCCCCCATGGATTAGGTCTCCAAGAAGAAATGATAAAAGGTAGAGTTGTTAATAATAGGTGTCCAATAGATGGCTCACAAAGGATGGAGTTGATGGCAGTGCTGAGTACAAATACTAGATTAGTTTCACAACCAGCAATTCTGTCCATCAAGCAAATAAGCACCACACAGCCACTCACTCACTCCCAGCCCTCCAGCAGGACAGGGAAGAGAACTGGATGACTCAAACTCATGAGTTGAGATAAAGACAACTTAATGGGAAAGAAAAGGAAGAAAATAATAATGATAATGATATATGAATTAGAATATACAAACCAGTGATGCACAATGCGATTGCTTACTGCTCACTGACCAATGCCTAGCCAGTTCCCAAGCAGCAGCCTCTGTCCAGCTTTCCCCCCAGTTTATATACTGAGCATGACATTATATGGTACGGAATATCCCTTTAGCCAGTTTATGTCAGCTGTCCTGGCTGTGTCACCTCCCAGCCAACTTCTTGTGCCACTCCAGCCTTCTCAATGGCAGGGCATGAGAAGCTGAAAAGTCCTTGATTTAGTATAAACACTACTTAGTGACAACTAAAAACATCAGTGTGTTATCAACATTATTCTCATACTAAATCCAAAACACAACACTATACCAGCTACTAGGAATAAAATTAACCCTATCCCAGCCAAAACCAGGACACAGTTTAATTTGGTTAAATTACAGTAATCACTGTAATACTATAGTTAGTTGTGCATCTCTGGCATGACAATTTTTCAATTGTTATCTGTACTCCGGTTCAGAAATTATCCCATACTGGTTTAGGCAACATACTAACTGGCTAGCTCTAATATAAATGTTTACAATACAACCCACATTTTTAATTCAGTATCCAATTGCTTCACTTCCTGCACAAGTACCAAATGGAAACCAGCTATGTGCTACTGCCTTCTAAGCTTTCTCCACTATTTTAAATATGCTTGTAGGAATCGTCTTTTTCTTGAGTACTTATGATGGCCTTACATAAGACTTATGAAGGACTATTTATTCTGAGTATAACGTGATTTGGAGAAAACTCCAGGAACTCGCCAACAAAGATTTAAGTTGAAAAGCAGGTATTCTTTATTGCAGCGCCGGGAGACACAGGGGATAGCTTCTCCAAGCATGTCTCTGCCTGGCATCAACCAGGCTGTGATTATATTGTCTTTAAACATACTGTCCTGGGTTCAGCAGTAGCAGTCATGTTTTTCCTTTGTGTTAACTGGTGCAGTGCTGTGTTTTGACTTCTAGCTTGAGAACAGTGTTGGTGAAGCCGATGTTTTCGGTTGTTGCTAAGTGATGTTTACCCTGACTCTGTGAGGCTCATGCTCTGCCAGGGAGGAGGGGAAGCTGTGAGGAAGCAGAGACGGGGCGCCTGACCCGGGCTGGCCGGGGAGGTATTCCATACCACAGCACGTCATGCCCGGGATGGGGGGTAACTGGGAGTTACCCGGAAGGACAGGGGCTTCCGGGTGGAACTCGCTTTCTTGGCCGGTGGTATCGTATTCTCTTCCCTTGTTATTTTCCCTTATCATTGTTTTAGCTGATAGTAGCGGTGGTGATTTGTTGCTGGACTGTTCTTGTCTCAACCCGTAGGAGTTGCACTCCCTCGATCCTCCTCCCCGTTCCCCCGGGAGCGGGGAAGGGGAGAGCCCCGGGTGCGGGGGGGGGGGGGAGACGGACACGGACCTCGATTGTTGTCAGCTCGGCACCACTCACTGGGAGTGAGTGAACAAGTTACCTGACTGGGTTTAAACCACGACACATACATATTCATTAGATTACACACATTACATCATACTTCTTAGACAATGTCTCCTGTATGCATACAAAAATGTGGTTAGTGGGCTTTCGGAACACCGGTGATTATTTCTTCATCACTTTGTTTTAGGATCATTGTTATATCAGTAACCACCAAGTGGTTCTGGCAAAGCTTTTTTTAGTAATTTTTGTTTTCTCTATAGTTGCTAAGAAAGCCCAAGGTTCTTGAGGTTACTTATTTACAACCCTATTCTTCAATCAACCCCATTCTTCAATCCACCTTATTCTTCAATCAACCCCACTCTTCACATGCTTTTTTAATAGATTCTCAGTGAAGATATAGAAAGATATCTCCATTGTTACTATATTTCCATTTAGAGGAAGATATTGATCTTAAGATCCTTCTCTGCACTCAGTTTAAAATAATAAAGGCTGGAATCAGTCTCCTGATGGACTGCTGTTATAATTTCATAAAATTATACATAGTTGTAAAAGCATTTAATTGCCCATCCCAAAATGCAATTGAGCAGGTCACAATTTTTATCCTCATGTCACTTATCACTCATTCATGACAGATATATCCTTTTATTTTCCATTTAGATATTTGTTAGTAATATGCAAAAGATATTTGATGCTCTTATTAATGCAGTTTTGAAGCATATACACAGTACAGGATTCCCTGCTGAAACTTCCAAATAACTGTAGTCAATTTGAGTTTGAATTCTATATTGTTGAAAAGACAATTGTAAGCAGTCCTATTACACTAAGGCCAGTAATTATTTTGTGTTTATATTTACTGGAAAAATAATACACTGACTCATGATTTTACATACTCTAATGCTATGTGTATGGAAAATCTGTGGAGATATTTGCAGTTTCCTAGCTGTGAATTGTCAGTTTTCATTCACATACAAATTACTTTTTATACAGTTTTTTTATTATTATTTATATATTGATATATTATGTTTTGATGTTTGCTAATCAGGAAACTTTGCCTTTAAGACAACCAGGTGCAGGGGCGTGGTGCCTCTTCAGGGCAGGCCCTCAGTGGAGGCCAGATTCCATTCTCCCTCAGGGAGGGGTGCCCAGGGATATAGGTGTTGCCCCGAGAGAGACACATAAATAACACCCAGCCTAAATGGTCTCAAAATGTCTTAGTCGTCTTTACAAGTGAGGAAAGGTGTAACAGAGTTTAAACATTCTTCAAGAAATAAAATCTCCCATTAGTTTTACAAATACATATATATACATACTTATACAAACTTTCCTTCTTTCAAATGTTCCATATAGTCAGAATATAGTCAGATAGGATACATCTGTGGTGTACTGAATCCAGCTCTATGCACAACACAGGAGTGAGGCTATATACTTGCCTGGCAAGCAATCCCCTTCTGATAGTTTCTCTTGTGTGTATTTTCTTTTCCCTTCTGTGTTGCATTGTCAACAAATTAACAAATACTTTTCTTAACCCCTTCTTAGTCATTAGTCTATACCTTAGGACTTTGGCAGATAGCTGTTACTTCTAAATAAATATCACTGGAGAACTTATAAACAACACATAGTAGAACAAACTGATTATTTCAGTTGAAAGGAATTACAAGTACTGCATGTTACTCATTTAACAGTAGACAACCAACAGATTACAATTTGTTATTCTAAAAAAAACCTGATTAGGAGGGCATACTGAAAGGGTAATTTGCTCTACTCAGACATACTGATGGCCTCCAAATTAACTGTAAGCACTCAAGACATATAATTGTGCATAGCACTGTGAAAACATCTTCCTAATTCAGAAGGGCAATCAAAAAGGACTTGTAAGATATTCCATTACTTAAGATGGTATGCTGACTAATGATAAAAATCAACAATGTTGTCTGATGGTTTACTGTCATGTCAGTACCAAGTTCAGATGCTAGTTGCAATTTTTCAAAACATCACAGAAAACATATCTCAAAAAATAAATATCTTTAGCTATGTGGAGGAAATGAGACTGGGCTTGATTAGTGCAAAGAAAGATACAAAGATGATAGAGTGGTGGTTCCCCAGTCTTTGTTGGCTTGTGAGCAAGAATGCTGAAGATGCAGCAAATTTAATATCATACCTTGCTCCTCTGACAGTTTCACTTTTAATTTCCTGTGACAGTGAGAAACATTAAAACATGTCGCAGACAATGGGTTTGCTATAAGACATGACTTGCTTGGATAGAGCAATATGAAATTATTGTTACAGGGAAGGTTTATCAGGAAGTATCTGTATACGATTAGGTAACAGTATGGATAACATCCATGGATAATAATTATCTGTATGGGCAAAAATTGTATATGTCATTTATTGACAGTTCTTATTAGGATAAAATATTTACAAAGGATATTTTGGGTTTCAGAACAAAAGCCAACCATTATGGAGATGAGGGCTGAAAAAAATTTCCTCATAGGTTTATGATCACATAATTGTCCATTATGTGGGTTCTTCTATTTTCCGCTAAGTCACAAAGCAAATAAGGAAAAAATGGCTGTCAGCTGATACCCGATTCAGGACTACATTGCTCACCCATTAAAAATCTGAAGATATTTATTAAGTAGTGATTTTGAATCCAATTATGTCAATGGGAGAGGTACATAGAGATTAAATTTATGGCCCTTGTAGTGTCTTTTCTCACTAAAAATGTAAAATTAAATGACAGTTTTACATGCCTTCTACACTGAGCACAATAAAGAGTTGGTTAAGAAAGCTGAGTCAGACATTGTCTACTGGGGAAGGTTACAATATTGTTTGAGGAAAGTATTTTTTTCGTAGGACTGCTGTGCCCTCATTTTGGGAAGGGATTTTGATCAGTTGATCCATATGTCACAAATTCATTGACCCATTCATATCCTTTCTTTATACTTGATTCCAGATGCTGTTTGCTATGGACCTGACAGTGCAGCAATGTTTCAGGCACAGAGCAGTTGTACATCCACTGAATATTGCTTGTAACCTGCACCACACTCCCATTTTTCTTTTTTCTGGCCATAACGTTTAGGAGGAAATTCAGCAGGACCTTGATTGATAGAGAATTGGGCAGAGAGAAACCTAATAAGGTTCAACAAGGGCAAGTGTAGGGTACTGAACCTGAGGAGGAAGAACCCCAAATACCAGTACAGGTTGGGGGCTGGCCTGCTAGAGAGCAGTTCAGCTGAGAAGGACCTGGGAATATTGGTGGATAAGTTGACTATGAGCTGGGGGTGTGCCTTTGCAGCTAAGAAAGCCAATAGTATCCTGGGGTGCATTGGGAGAAGTGTGGCCAGCAGGTCGAGGGAGGTGATCCATCCCCTCTACTTGGCCCTGGTGAGGCCACATCTGGAGTACTGCATCCAGTGCTGGGCTCCTCAGTACAAGAAAGACAAGCAGCTACTGAAGAGGGTCCAGCAGAGGGCCACAAGGATGATCAGGGGCCTGAAGCATCTCTCTCATGAGGAGAGATTGCAGGAGCTGGGCTTTTTTAGTCTAGAAAAGAGAAGGCTGAGAGGGGATCTCATTAATGCATATAAATATCTCAAAGGTAGGTGCCAGGAGGCTGGTGCCAGACTCCAGTGGTGCCCAGCAACAGGATGAGGAGCAATGGCCATAAACTAAAACACAAGAAGTTTCACCTCGCCATGAGGAAGAACTTCTTTACATTGTGGGCGGCAGAGCACTGGAACAGGCTGCCCAGGAGGGTCATGAAGCCTCCCTCTCTGGAGACATTCAAAATCCACCTGGATGCATTCTTGTGTAACCTGCTGTAGGTGGCCCTGCCTTGTCAGGGAGCTTGGACTAGATGATCTCCAGAGGGCCCTTCCAACCCTAATGATTCTGTGAAATTCTGATATGTTGAGAATTTATTTCATGAAGAAAAAGCTTTTCCTTTTTGGTTACTCATTTGCATTTTTGCATATATTATATTTGTAATTCAATGTATATAAATATTTATCACAGAATTTAATATTCTAGGACCACAAGATACACAGATAAATACATACATACACCTACATATATATGAATTTTAAAATCCACATCAGGTAGAGAAAGAAGATCCTTTACTGAAATATATATTTTATTAATAAATAGGATTACAGAATTTAGAATAAAATTCACATACTTCTAAAAATATTCCAAATTTTCTTAAATGCTTTTATACATTATACATAAATATGATATAGAACTAAACAAAAATCATGCTTTTTAAAATAATGAAAGATATTTTCATTCTCTAAAACCTGATAACTACATTATTGTATTGATTTTTTTCATTTTTTTTTCCTTTTTTAATTTCCTTTTAGTCTTACACCTTATGGTAGACTCTACTTAATTCATATTGTCAGCATATATGAACAGTTGCAAGAAAGAGAATGTGATTTTCAAAACAGATGACAACAGGTGCTGGAGAGAATATCACATATGAAAATAGAAGATAAAGAGTGATGCACCCCTCTTACCTACTTAATAGACTTATATAATGTTCCTGGAATATTTTGCTAAATTCCCTGATAGCTAATTTAATAAGGAGGTGACAAAAGGTAGGGCAAGTGTGGGAATTTTGTAATACTTTACAAATTCACAAAAACTGGAACTTAATACGTCCATCAAATTGCATACTATCACTCTGGGGACTATTAAGACAGGCTTTCTAGTATTGGAATTGTGAAAAAGGTTGGTAGTTAAAAGCATCGGTTGAATAAAGGTCACACCAACAGAATAGAAAATGCAATATATCGATGCCATGAAATGATAGAATATTAGGTTCTTATAAGCAAGTGAAGTATCCTACTGTTTTTATTTGTTGCAAACATATTTTATTTCTTCTGTATATAACTATTCAAATATCATTTTCAAGATTACCAGCATTAAAAGTTACTAGTGACTAGTATATATTTATTCCCTACATTTCAATTTCCAGTTTAAGGAGAAGATACTTCACTCATGGAAATTATTACATTTTCCCCCTTTTCCTATGAGCCAAAGACATCTCTTTTAGGAAGAGAATACAAGGATATAATAAAAATGTGCGTTATCGAGTAAACCCAAATCTAGCAAAAGCAAATAAAACATGTAGAATGGGGGTGGGGGGGAAACAAACTACCGTACAGGACAAAATAGGCACATACTGAGATTGCCGGGTGGAGGCAGGCTTGTCCGCTTTCAGAGAAACGGAATTCTCATTTTAGGATTGAGGGAGCGATAGGGAAGTATGTGTGTGGGGGAGGGATTAACGGTCATTAGTACTTCCGTAGGGGGTGGTTACTTCGGAGGGTGGTAGGGGTGCAGTTGGTGAAGGACATTTAGGGATTGTGTTGGTTGCAGGTAGTGAGGGGTGTTTATGTTGAGCAACATCTGTCTCCTAGATAGCGCTGCTGCCGCCGTTGTGGCTGCTATGGTGGATGTTTTCATGTTGCTTGGTGCATAATTTAGAGCAGACGAGAAGTTAGAAGCGGTGACTATTAGAGGCAGAGCTGTATTGCTAGGTGCTTCCTCTCTTTCTCCTTGTCCGTGTGTGGCATCAAGGCACTTTCCCTGCCCTTGCCCAGCAGTGCCTGGGGTGGGGGTTCCCAGGTAGAGAGCGTCTGTGTCCCCCGAGGCTGGTGCTCTGGTGGGGTGTGTGTGCGCGCGTTTTTAGGGTGGGGGTTGTGTCTGAATCAGTTAGGAAGAATGACTTTGGAGCCCATAATGGCGTGCTGCCTAAGCGAGGAAGCCAAGGAAGCCCGACGGATTAACGACGAGATCGAGCGGCAGCTGCGCCGGGACAAGCGGGACGCCCGTCGAGAACTGAAACTATTGCTGCTGGGTGAGTAAGGGCTGCTGTCGGCACACACACCTTAAGTGCCGCTGGGGGTGCAGCCGATATCGTCGCCCCGGGCTCCCTCCGGCTAGCCCTACCGGCGCGTTACCGGCGCGATCGGTTCGGTTTCCCCCGGGTGCTTGCAACCTTCGCCGCAGGGCGGCTGTGGCGATGGCGGCGGCGGCGACCCGCTCGTCGTTTCTCCACCACCGCGTTGTGTATGTGCACGCCCGCCCGTGTGAAGGCTCCGCCGAGGCTCTTATGGCTGGGTAAATAATTATGGTTCCTATGGGTGGGTTTGATATGGTAGGGAACCCGGCCTTCCAAAATGGAGAGAGAATGGATAGCTGGTGAGTGAGGCAGTTTTGGGGGAATATGATGGTGATGATGGGTGTATGAGAGTGATGGTAAGGAAGCAGATTAATGAAAGAACTCGCAGGGAGAGTTGCTATGCAGAATAATGGTGGCCGGCTTTAATATCTGTATTGTTCTGTGAGCCTTGGAAAGGTTGTTGGATCACCAGTTGCATTTGTTATTTGTCTTTTTTTTATTATTATTTTTATGTTTTTATTTAATGAGGCAAACTGGGATAAAGGGCTTACGCCTGGATTGTAGATTGATTTTACTTTTCATTTAAAGCAAAAGGAGAAAGAAACCATAATAACCCAGATGCACCCATGAAGCTGAGGAGTATGCTGGAGGATAACAGCATCTTTAATACCTTTGGAATCCACCCACTCTTCAGGAAATAAGATCTATTGTATCATTTCTCTTTAATCATAACAGAGGTTGTTACTTTGGAGCCACAAGTGTGAAAAGGCAGTGTTTGTTTAATAGGAATTTGGCTTGTGTTAAAATAAGCCTTTTGAATTAAAATATATTTGTCTATATTTGTGCTCTACTGCATTGTTTAGTTCTTAGGTTACTACAGATTCTGCCTTAGACTAGCAGGCCTTGAAATATGTCTGCACCAGTGTTTGGTGTGTAAATGAATAGGAATGTTCTAAGTGGATGTGGGGTGTTTATGCCAGACTTTTGTCTTGCATCATGTACATGAAAGTAATGATTTATATTGAGAGAATAAACTGCCTTTTTAATAAGTTAAGGAGAGTTAATAGGAATCCAGAATTCATTTTAATGCTTGCTCGTGAATGTGTTGTTTCTTACTTTAAATAATTCAGTTGGTCTTTTGTATATGGAGAAAGGTATTGTGATCCTTAACTGATATGGAAAAAGGAGAGGTAGAGACAGATACAGTGCTACCAGTAATAACATTCTGTCTCATTTTGGCCTACTTTTTGGTTGATAGAATTGTGTGCTGTGGCTATTTCAAGATCCAAACTGAAGATAAAATAGAAGACTGATAGCTTGCATTTGTTTAATTTAATGGATGTTTAAGTATAATTACTTAAAAATACACATTTGTTACAGGAGAGGTGGTTGAAGTTTGACTTGTTTCTCAGGTCCAAATTGTTCCTGTGTTTCCTGGTTTCCTCGCTAGAGGTTTCTCACAAGTTTTTAAAATGCATGCAACTTATTGAATGATACCAACATATACCACCCAGAGAAGGAATTCAGAGATTTGCTTCTACAATCAGTAGTACAGAACTTGTATTGTTTTATAAGATCCACCTGCTGGTAATATTAAGTGTATGGATATGTAATGGTAGATTAGGGCCTAATTGTGGCATTACTTTAGACTGAATGAAATAAAGTGTTTTCAGAGCAAATAGATAAGAAGCCATAACTTAGAAAGCTTTGGAGGAAGCTCAC
The DNA here is from genome assembly GCF_028554395.1 of Pezoporus wallicus. Lineage (NCBI taxonomy): Eukaryota > Metazoa > Chordata > Aves > Psittaciformes > Psittacidae > Pezoporus > Pezoporus wallicus. The sequence continues at coordinate 33,436 of NW_026639934.1, read as the reverse complement.
TGTGATTGCCTTTATGAATATTTTCTGCATGTATCACTATCCTATCAACCATGCTTTTGAAGATGTAAGCATGATGTACAAGAAACCAAGAGTAAAAATAAACATTCTGCTTTGTACTTAATACTATATCTGTATTTGAGTAGAAACCAGCATAAAAATTGTGTACACATTTTTTGTATTGTACTTTTTCAACCTCGGTCGTATATTTGATCGAAAGTGTTTGTGCATGTATAGCTGTTTAACAGTTAATGATCTCATCTTGTAAAATGCAGTATAGCAGTGAACCACTGTTTGAAGTCACAGGGTAGGATAGAGATTAAAGTTTCAATTTATTAAGAAAAAAAAAAGGTCCCATAGCAAAACTCCCTAAGAAAATTGTTTTAATTAGCAGGTTTCTTTTAGTTATCTGACAGTACTTTTTTCAGTCACACTCACTGTTTCGCCAGCACAGTCACTTGTTCAGTTCTTAATTTTTTTATTTGTTTGCATCATTTATGTAGTTGAGAAGGACAGGACCAATTTAAAAATAGGAGAATAATAATAACAACTCTGAGACTGGGAACATAAATGTCTGAAATAGCTTAAATTTAATCCATTTTATTAATTAACTTGACCTCTACTGTTCCAGTGCATATCTTTGTCTCACAACTTAATGTTGCAACTTAACAAAAATTTATCCTTTTAATCATAGGGAGAGAACACAGCTTAAACTGAGCTGTGTTAATTGACCTTGCGTGCTCTTTGAGCTTGTTGCAAGTGCAAAGTGAAAGTTATTAATTCAAAAAGTTATAAGGAACAAATGAGCATTTCTATGCCGCTTTTTTCCCTTAAAAAAAAAAAGATATATATGCAAATGCACATATGTAGAAAATACAAAGAAAAAATTCTTGGGCAGGAAAGACAATTCCCCCCCAACTTGTAGAAATTACAGTGCTTCCTTGCAAAGTGAAATATTTCCCTCCTAACTGTAGGTTGCTGTTACTGTGTGACGCACACTATCTGTGTGCACCCTTTTTGTGTATTAATAATATCTTTTTACTTTTCATGGGATCAAAGAGTTTAAAATGTTGAAAGTAATTTCTGAAAAACTTTTCTGGTTTTGTTTATGGTAAGATTATATTTTAAACTGTTAAGAAATGAACCCTCTCTGTGATTAAACATTAAAATACCAATTTTAGGTACTGCATTGAACATTGTTGTCCTGTTCTAATCTATTAAGCAAATAATCTTTTTTTTTAATTACTGTAATTCTAAAAACTGAGAACTCTAACATATGCACTGAAGCATATTATAAAGGCATAGTACTAGTTCAGCTAGCACAGCTTGACTAATGTTTAAGGTACTTTGAACCAAATTCAGTGTTCTACTGAATTTGGTTTTCATCTCCTTGTATTTTTAAAATTCTTCTGGATTTCATTACTACTGAACATTTCATAAAACGTTATGATTGTTCTCCAGAGTGTAAAGTTTAATATCCATCTGTTGTTTGCTGTTACTGTTACAGTATGAAAAAAAATTTTTTTAGTGTTTTATATTGATATGTACCAAACAGTGTACAGTTTTCTGCATGCCTGTGTTTTAAGCATGTATGCATGCAGTAAGAGCCATGTGCTCTAGCTTTCGATGTATATAATTTTGACTGTCATCACTGGAAGTTTTGCCTGGTCTCAGAAAGCACTGTTTGGGCCTACGTGTTAGGTTGTAGCCATAAACCTTCACTGCTGGACATACTATGCCTTTACACTGTATATACTTCTGATTATTTTCTTATCAGAAGGTATCTTGACTAAGAAAATAATTAGTAATATCTTGCTAGCTATGTCTGTATGTGTATTAACTCTGGTAAAATTAAGTGTTGGAGGGCTTGACAGCTTGTTTGCTTTTTTGTATCATACTTGCAGGTATTGTGATGTGCAAAACATGGCTCTTAAGGCAAAGGTGTGCTTTTTTGTTTGAAATGGAAGATGAGTCAATGAAACAAGGTGTCAAATATGAGTATCCTTTAGTTCTCTCTCTGTTACTAAAAGAAACAAGTAGGAGATAAACCATTTGAATTTAGCCTGAATTGCAACTAGTCTTAACTGGAAGATGACTGGATTTATTTATTTATTTATTTCTTTTTTTTGTGTGTGTGTGTGTGTGTGAGGCAGGAGGGGGAGTGTGGTGTTGTGTGATTTTTGTTTTTTTGGTGGTGTGTTGTTTTTTGTTTGTGTGTTTGTTTTTTGTTTTTTTTGGGGAGGGTTGTTGGTTTGTTTTTTTTTGTTGTGTTTTTTTTTTTTTGTTGTTTGTTTTTTTTTGTTACACACTTGTATTAGATGAGTGGAAGATTTGCATGCAGAACTCTTTAAACCTTGAAGAGGAAGTTGGCCCATTGAGCCAATGATGAATCTTCCCTCCTGTATTCTGAAATACCTGTGCAAATAGACAGTCTCCTTTACTTATATAAATATGTAAACTGATGCTATGTGTGTTTCAATTTTATGCACACAATTTAAAAATACTAATATCGGATAGTGTATTCTAATTGGCTATTTACTCTTAAAGCAGAAAACTTAATTATTTTAAAAGAGCATTGCAACATTTTATTGTTTTGTATTTATCCATGCTTATACTTGCACTGAAGGCTTGAAAATAATTGTAGGCAGTTACAATGGTATTTATTTATGATTAGAAAACACAAATACTTATATCTTGATGATGTGTGGTGAAACTAGATTGATAAGTATCTCTTACTTTGGAGAAACTGTTTCTAAGGCTATCTAATTTGATTAAGGATGACAAACACTGACAGGTGCTGAGCAATTGTACTGGGCATCACTTGTTTTTATTTTTATCTTTTCCTTTTCCCCTTTTATTTTTATATTCTTTCCCCTTGTTATTCCCCTTATTATTATTATTGGTGGTGGTAGTAGTAGTAGTTTTGTGTTATACCTTAGTTACTGGACTGTTCTTATCTCAACCCGTTGGAGTTACATTCTTTTGATTCTCCTTCCCATCCCTCCGGGAGCAGGAGGAAGAAGAAGGGGGGGGGGGGGGAGCGAGCGAGCAGCCGCCCGATTCCGAGTTACTGGCTGGGCTTAAACCATGGCATAAATACAGAAGGAAAATCACCTCTTTCGTCCACCTGTTTTTGCTGTGTGCACACCAAGATGCGTTTTGCCCTCTTAGCTGCCAGGGCACACTGCTGGCTGCTACTGAGCCTGCAGTCAACCCAGCAGGACTGCTCTCTAGCCACTCCTCTCCCAATACATACCTGTGCCCGGTATTTCAACGCTTAAGCTTTTAATCTAGATGTTAATTCTCTTGCTTATGTTAGTGAATGTTGGATAAGTATGCCTGAAACCATTTCAACTCATGTTTATGGGTAAATGGACGTCAGTCAGATGGTTTCTGTAGTTACAAATGTAGTTATTAGGCCAGAAAAACTTAAATGAATAAAAGTTGGGAAAGATACCATCATTCCTTGTACTTTTGGGAACATATCAGGTTTGGGAAACTGAGGAACTACTATGGGACTTAATTTTTTTTTTTTTCTTTATAAACTGATACTGGATTCACTAAGCACTCTCATCTTATAGACCAGGGCAATGCTAGCAACAAAAATTAAATGCTTTTACTGGATTTGGCTGGGATGGAGTTAATTTTCCTCATAGCAGCCTGTATGGTGCTGTGTTTTGGATTTGTGACTAAAACAGTGTTGATATGGCCAGTGTCTTAGCTATTGCTGAGCAGTGCTTTCACAGTGTCAGGATTTTATCAAGTGAGTAAGGAGGAGGGGGGGAGGAAGTTTGGGAAGCACAGGACAGCTATCCATAACATATGATATCGTGCTCAGCAGTAAAGCTGAGGAAGGGGTGAAATGTTTGTGGTTATGGCATTTGTCTTGCCAAATAACTGTTTTATTTGCTGAGGCCCTGCTTTCCAAAAAATATGATCTGTGTTTCCCTAAAACCAAACCAGAAATATTTCCAAGCTATTTGTGGATTTTCTGTGTTAATATGAAGAGCCATATCTGTTTAGTAGAGGCAGTAGAGCAGTAGAGGACCAATGCTGTTTAGGGGGGTGTGTGTGGTGGTGGTGTGCTTTTGGTGTGGTTTTTTTTTTTTGGTGTGGTTTTTGTTTGTTTGTTTGTTTTGGTGTTTTTTTTTTTCAGTTTTGTTGTTTGGGTTTTTTTTTTGTTGTGTGGTTTAAATGTAAATATATTTTAAATATAGTTTTAAGTATATAAGTATTTGTGCTACTGATCTTGTATTTTGCTTGCACATAGCAAATGTAATCAAATCATGTTCACATACTCTAAAAGTTAATTTTTACTTCAGTTCTGCCATAAATCTTAATTTTGTGTACCTATGAGGAAAAAAAAATAAATTAGTTACCTAGCAGACAGTGAGAGTGCTCATCCTTCCTCTGTCACCATCTAGGTGTCCCCTGTGTCACACCGGGAAGCATGAAATCCTCAGCAGTTCAGCTGCTGTTGGATCCGCTTAAAAAGCATTTTGGGTAAGCTGAAGGTATACCTCCAGCTTGGAGGTTTGGTCTGTACCATTTCCACAAATTAGTAGATTGTGATGAGACTGCCAGACAAAGGAGAAGGACTTGAGGGTACTGGTGGATGAAGGAATGGACATAAGCTGGCAATGTGTGCTTGCAGACCAGAAAACCAAGCATATCTTGGGCTGCATCCAAAGGAACAGGGCCAGTATATCAAGGGAGGTGATTCTGTCCCTCTACTTCATTCTTGTGAGACACCACAAAGAGTACTGTGTCCAGCTCTGGAGTCCTCAATAAAGGAAGTATATGGACAGGCTGGACAATGTCCAGAGGAGGGCTGCAAAAACGATCAGAGGGATGGAACACCTCTACTATCAGGAAAGGCTAAGAGAGTTGGGGTTGTTCAGCCTGGAGAAGACAACATGCCAGGGAGACCTTATTGTGTCCTTTCAGATATTAAAAAGGGCCTGTAACAAAGATGGGGCCTGTTGTGAAAGGATGAGGGGGTAATGGTTTTCAATTACAAGAGAGGAGATTCAGGCTGGATGTGAGAATTTATTTATTTTTTTTCCAATTATGGTGATAAAATACTGGAGCAGGTTGCCCAGAGAGCAACTGTCAACTTGGAACCATGCAGTCGCTCCCTCACTCACCCCCTTCTTCCCTACCCCCACGCCCAGAGGGATGGGGAGGAGAATCGAAAGAATGTAAATCCCACTGGTTGAGATAAGAACAGTCCAGTAACTAAGGTGCAATAGAAAACTACTACTACCACCAATAATAATTATAATAATAAGGGAAATAAAAAGGAGTGAGAATATAACACTAAAAGGGAATGAAAAAAGAGGGAAAAAAAACAAACAACTCCCCCCCCCAATAAACACAAGTGATGCACAATACAATTGCTCAGCACCCGCCAACCGATAACCAGCCCAAACTGAGCTGGGCCTTCCAGGTATCTCTCCCTCAGTTTCTGTATTGGGCATGATGTGCTGTGGTATGGAATGCCCCTTTAGCTAGTTTGGCTCAGGTGTCCTGTCTCTGCTTACTCCTGGCTTCCTCTGCCCCTCCTCAGTGGCAGAGCATGAGACCAAAAAGTCCTTGATCAGAGTAAGCATTACTTAGCAACGACTAAAACACTGGTGTGTTACCAGCACTGTTCCTAGACCAAAGTTGAAAACGCAGCACTGCACCAGCTGTTAGGAAGGAGATAAATAACTGTTACAGCTGAACCCAGGACAGTATCCACCCCTTATTCCACACCATTTATATCATGCGCAGGTCCCACTTTTAAATATACCACTGCTTTTTGTCTCTTTTGTCTGGGCTTGCCTGTAACAGGGCCATCTCTTTAATGTTTGCTGAGTTCATTCAGTCCATGATATCAGGCTCCATCTCTTGTAAGAGTCTTTCAGGGCAGGAGAGACGGTGTGTAGTGTTGGATTGTTGCCTGCTGATGAAGCCACTGAACTTGTCTGATCAAAGATCATTCTTTATTGGGGTGATGATTGGAAGGAAGTCGGGGTCAGTCAGTGGTGACGTGAGGAGAGTTCTGGAAGACTCCCGCTGCTGCTGGCTTTCCTATTACTTTATTCTTGATGATGATCATGACAACATGTTTCTTTATTTTTAAAAGCCCAGAGTGGTGGAGATGGGCATCTAGATGGTGGGCTATAGAAGTGTTATATAGCAGGCAACAGCATATAATTGAGTTCATTGGCTGTTTTCCCCTAAAATTATATCCCCTTGAGGTACACATCGGACTTCCCCATCTTCCCTCATTACCTACCAAGTATATCTGGGTCCCTGAGCAAAAGTAAACCCATGAGTGGGTTTGCTTTACCTGAAGCAGGAATAAACCAGACTGTCTTCCCCAGCAAATTCTTTATGTGCATCACAGGAACATTATCCCCTTCTACATTATGTAAAAGTTCTGACTGGGGTGGGCCAGCCCTGTTGGCAGATCCTCTGGTGTTGACCAACCAGATGGCTTTTGCTGAATGTGTATCCCAGTGTTTGAAAGTTCCCCCACCCATTGCTCTCAGTGTAGTTTTTAACAGCCCATTGTACCGTTTGATTTTCCCAGAGGCTGGTGCATGGTAGGGGATGTGATATACATACTCAGTGCTGTGGTTTTTCCCGAAGTGTCTTTGAGGTTTTTCTGGAAATGAGTCCCACTGTCTGGCTCAAACCTCTCTGGGATGACGTGTTGCCACAATATTTGTTTCTCAAGGCCCAGGATAGTGTTCTGGGCAGTGGTGTGGAGCACAGCGTATGTTTCCAGCTATTCGGTGGTTGTTTCTGCAGTAGTAAGCACATGGCACTTGCCTTGGTAGGTTGGTGGGAGTGTGATATAATCAATCTTCAAGGCCTCCCCATATTTATACTTCAGCCATCGTCTGGTGTTGACCAACCAGGTGGCTTTTGGTAAATGTGTATCCCAGTGTTTGAAAGTTCCCCCACCCATTGCTCTCAGTGTAGTTTTTAACAGCCCATTGTACCTTTGGAATTTCCCAGAGGCTGGTGCATGGTAGGGGATGTGATATACATACTCAATGCTGTGCTCTTTGCCCCAAGTGTCTTTGAGGTTTTTCTGGAAATGAGTCCCATTGTTTGGCTCAAATGTCTCTGGGGTGCTGTGTTACCACAATATTTGTTTCTCAAGGCCCAGGATAGTGTTCTGGGCAGTGGTGTGGAGCACAGCGTATGTTTCCAGCTATTCGGTGGTTGCTTCTGCAGTAGTAAGCACATGGCACTTGACTTGGTAGGTTCGAGCTTATTGTGTAATTAGCACGGCCCACTTACTTTGCGTAGCATTGGTTGCATGATGTGTAGAGGAGACCCTGCTTTTGAACATCCAGCCCACCAGGGGTAATCGGGGTGCCAGGAGGAGCTGTGCTTCAGTGCCAGTCACTTCCAAAGCAGCTTGAACCCCTTCATAGTCTGCCTGTATCTCTTTTTCAGTTGGAGCTCAGCCAGCCTCATATCTTCTGTATCCCCAACTCCAAAAGCCGAGGGGTCAACCTCGAGTCTCCCCTGGACTCCCCTTATAACAGAGTCTCCAGGTAGGACCATTGTCCCTGGCTGCGGTGTTGAGTACATTTTTCACATCGTGCCCAATCCGGACCAGGTCCAGACTGGTCCAAGGGCTACTGCATGAACTTTCTCTCGTTTAGTTTGTTCAAAGGCTTTTTGTTGTTCAGGGTCCAATTGTAATCGTTCTTCTCATGGTACACGTGATAGAGAGGTGTCCTGTGTTCACCTGTAGCAGTTATTTTTCTCCTTCTTGGTTTCTGGTACAGTGCTGTGTTTTCAACTTTAGTCTTAGAACAGTGCTGATAACACACACCGATGTTTTTAGTTGTTGCAAAGTAATGTTTACTCCGATGAAGGACTTTTCAGTTTCTCATGCTCTGCCAGTGGGAGGGGCACGGGAACCTGGGAGGAAGCAGAGACAGGACTTCTGATCCAAAGTAGCCAAAGGGGTATTCTGTACCACAGCATGTCATGCCTTGTATGGAAACTGGGGGGGGAGTTACCTGTTAGGCCCAGACTGCTGCTCAGAACCCCACATCACCTAAGAAAGCTTTTTTTTTTTTTCTCTTATTAGTTGGTGGAGATGTTGTTATCTTGTTGATCATGTCTGTGGGGATCTGATGACATCCATCTTGCCTTTTTATTCCCAAAAACTTAATGTCCTGTGCAGGTCCCTTGACCTTAATCCATTTTAATGGCCTTCTGAAGGCTTAGGACTATTTTCTTGCTTCTTCCCAAAACATTCTTCAGTTGTATTGCCCACACAGTAATGTCCTCAATGTATTGCAGGTGTTCTGGAGCTTGCCCTTGTTCCAGTGTAGTCTGGATCAGTCCAAGGCAGATGGTAGGGCTATGTTTCCACCCCTGGGGCAGTCGGTTCCAAGTGTAATGGTCACCTCTCCAAGCAAAAACAAACTGTGGCCTGCACTCTGCTGCCAAAGGGATTTAGAAAAATGCGTTGACAGTATCAGTCGTGGCATCCCACTTGGCTGCCTTGGACTCCAGTTCATACTGAAGTTCTAGCATGTCCGGTACGGCAGCACTCAATGGTGGTGTGACTTCATTCAGGTCACGATAGTCTACTGTTAGTCTCCACTCTCCGTTAGACCTTTGCACTGGCCATACGGGGCTATTAAAGGGTGAGCGGGTCCTACTGATCACTCCTTGGCTCTCCAGTCTACGCATCAGCTCATGGATGGGAATCAGGGAGTCTCAGTTGGTGTGATATTGCCACCAGCCCACTGTTGTGGTCGTGATTGGCATGCTTCCAGAGGCTGAGGACTCGTTTGTCTCTTGCAATTGCTTTGTAAAGTCCGCCTTTCCTAGCAAGTGATCCTAGCTACTTGGCTTCCCTACCTTCTAGTTTGTGATCATTGGCCCCATTGTCCCAGCATCAGAGCAATCAGGTGACATTGTGCTCCCTTGAAGACAGCTGAAATCTTTTCTCTTATTCCACACCTCAGTCAAGGTCATTGATCAAGAACTTATCTCTTCCTCTGTTTCCTGTTGTAATTCTTCTCGTTCAAATGTCACCCCCTCTAGTCTGTGCATTGAGTCTTGATCTTCCTTCACTGTACAAGTTGCTTTTCCTACTTTTTGGTTGCTTTTCCCTTTGCTTATAGGGGCAACTCATACTGGCATGGATTTGTCCTTTGGTTTAGCTGCAGTGCCTGCTACTGGGTTGCAGTGCTGCAGTGTCTGTCATTGGGGTTAGGGTAGCTGCTGTGCTTGTTGCTTGGGATGCAGCAGCCACGTTGTCTTTTGCTTTGTGGTCAGATCCAGGGACATATTTTTCCTTGTCCTTACAGAGCAGGGTTCTGTAGGCATAGGCCAAACCCCAGCAAGTTGTCATGATTTGTGCCTCTCTGGTATTGCCATGATGACAGCACGCCTTATCTAAGTGTTCTACTAGTTTTTCTGGATTTTACACTTGGTCAGTGGTGAAAGTACTGGAGGAACCCACTGGCCTAGGAGCTTGCCAATATGATCCCACACACCCTGGCTCTCAGGACTGTCCAGCCTTGGAGAAGATCTCTTGGTGATATTATTAGTGGTTTAACCTTAGATAAGTCTCAAGATAAATCCTGCTTAGTTTCCAAGATGGGATCGGGTGTTCTCAAGGTGGGATGGCCATGGGTAAATCACGTGCAGTATTTGTGGAAACATGCAGGTTCCCAGCAAAAAGCAGCAGGCTGGTGTCATGGTTTAAGCCCAGCCAGCAACCCAGAACCATGCAGCTGCTCGCTCCCCCTTTCTCCTCCCCCCACTCCCAGAGGGATGGGGAAGAGAATCAAAAGAATGTAACTCCCATGGGTTGAGATAAGAACAGTCCAGTAACTAAGGTATAACACAAAACCACTACTGCTACCACCAATAATAATAATGATAAGGGAAATAACAAGGGAAGAGAATACAACCGCTCACCACCCACTGACTGATACCCAGCCCGACCCGAGCAGAGATCTGGGCCTTCTGGGTAACTGCCCCCAGTTCATATACTGGGCATGACGTGCTGTGGTATGGAATACCTCTTTGGCTAGTTTGGATCAGGTGTCTTATCTCTGCTTCCTCCCAGCTTCCCCTCTTCTCTGGCAGAGCATGAGACTCAGAAAGCCCTTGGTCAGAGTAAACATTCTGACCAGCAACTAAAAACATTGGTGTTATCAGTTCTGCTCCCAGGCTGAAAGTAAAAACCACAGCACTGCACCAGCTACTAAGAAGGAGAAAAATGACTGCTACTACAGAACCCAGGACAGTATCCACCCCTTCTTCCATACCATTCATGTTATGCTCAGATCCCCCATTTTTCAAAATACCATCATTCTTGTCTCATTTATATATATACACACACACATACACACACAAAGAGAGAAATATCATTCCTTAGTGCATGGACCAATCCCTATAAAGCTGCTGAGTTCGTCCGGTCCATGATGTTGGGCTCTATCTCTTGTAATAGTCTTTCAGAGCAGGAGAGACTGTGTGCAGTGTTGGATTGTTGCCTGCTGATGACACCGCGGAACTCACCTGGTTACTGCTGAGTTGTTTATCTGGTTTCGTGAACTTATTTTGTTTTTTGGAATGATGGTCCGAGGGAAGTCAGGGCCAGTCGCTGGTGACCTGAAGACGTCTAGTTGGTGGGCTATAAAAGTGCTACATACCAGGCAACAGCATATAATTGAGTTCATTGGCTGTTTTCCCCTAAAATTATATCCCCTTGAGGTACACATTGGACTTCCCCATCTTCCCTCATTACCCACCAAGTATATCCAGGTCCCTGAGCAAAAGCAATCCCATGAGTGGGTTTGCCTTTACCTGAAGCAGGAATAACCCAGACTGTTTTCCCCAGCAAATTCTTTATGTGTACCACAGGAACATTATCCCCTTCTACATTATGTAAAAGTTCTGACTGGGGTGGGCCAGCCCTGTTGGCAGATCCTCTGGTGTTGACCAACCAGATGGCTTTTGCTGAATGTGTATCCCAGTGTTTGAAAGTTCCCCCACCCATTGCTCTCAGTGTAGTTTTTAACAGCCCATTGTACCGTTTGATTTTCCCAGAGGCTGGTGCATGGTAGGGGATGTGATATACATACTCAGTGCTGTGGTTTTTCCCGAAGTGTCTTTGAGGTTTTTCTGGAAATGAGTCCCACTGTCTGGCTCAAACCTCTCTGGGATGACGTGTTGCCACAATATTTGTTTCTCAAGGCCCAGGATAGTGTTCTGGGCAGTGGTGTGGAGCACAGCGTATGTTTCCAGCTATTCAGTGGTTGTTTCTGCAGTAGTAAGCACATGGCACTTGCCTTGGTAGGTTGGTGGGAGTGTGATATAATCAATCTTCAAGGCCTCCCCATATTTATACTTCAGCCATCGTCCTCCGTACCAAAGAGGCTTTAACCACTTGGCTTCCTTAGTTGCAGCACGTTTCACATTTGTGAATAACCTGGGCAATAGTGTCCATTGTTAAATCCACCCCTTTATCACAAGCCCATCTGTATGTTGCATCTCTGCCCTGATGGCCTGAAGTGTCATGGGCCCACCAGGCTAAAAATAATTCACCCTTATGTTGCCAATCTAAGTCCTTCTGGGCCACTTCAGTCTTAGCAGCTTTATCCACTTGTTGGTTGTTCTGGTGTTCCTCAGTGGCCTGACTCTTGGGTACATGAGCATCTGTATGGCGTACCTTCACCACCTGGTTGTTTACCCGGGCAGTGATTTCTTATCACAGTGCAGCAGTACTGATGGGTTTACCTCGGTGTTGCCAGTTGCTCTACTTCCATTGTTGGAACCACCCCCACAGTCCATCAGTCTGCAGTGATGGAACACCTTATCCTTGGTGCCATCTTAAGGCATATCAAGGATAAGAGGGTTATGAGGGGCAGTCAACATGGCTTCATCAAGGGGAAATCATGTTTGACCAATCTCTTAGCCTTTTATGAAGAAATAACACGGTGGATGGATGACGGCAGAGTGGTGGATGTGGTCTACCTTGACTTCAGCAAAGCATTTGACACAGTCTCCCACAGCATCCTCACAGCTATATTGAGGAAGTGTGGACTGGATGATCAGGTAGTGAGGTGGACTGTGAACTGGCTGAAGGAGAGAAGCCAGAGAGTTGTAGTCTATGGGGCGGAGTCTAGTTGGAGGCCTGTAACTAGTGGAGTGCCTCAAGGGTCAGTACTGGGACCGGTATTATTTAATATATTCAGCAACGATTTAGATGAGGGAATTGAGTGTACTATCAGCAAGTTTGCTGATGACACTAAGCTGGGAGGAGTGGCTGACACGCCAGAAGGCTGTGCTGCCATCCAGCGAGACCTGGACAGGCTGGAGATTTGGGCAGGGAATAACTTGATGAAATATAACAAGGGAAAGTGTAGAGTGCTGCATCTGGGCAGGAACAACCCCAGGTTCCAGTATAGGTTGGGAAACGACCTGTTAGAGAGCAGTGTAGGGGAGAGGGACCTGGGGGTCCTAGTGGACGACAGGATGACCATGAGCCAACACTGTGCCCTTGTGGCCAAGAAGGCCAATGGCATCCTGGGGTGTATTAGAAGGGGGTGGTTAGTAGTTCGAGAGAGGTCCTCCTTCCCCTCTACTCTGCCCTGGTGAGACCGCATCTGGAATATTGTGTCCAGTTCTGGGCCCCTCAGTTCAAGAAGGACAGGGAGCTGCTGGAGAGAGTCCAGCGCAGGGCAACAAAGATGATTAGTGGAGTGGAGCATCTCCCTTATGAGGAAAGACTGAGGGAGCTGGGTCTCTGTAGTTTGGAGAAGAGGAGACTGAGGGGTGACCTTATAAGTGTCTATAAATATATAAAGGGGGAGTGTCACGAGGATGGAGCCAGGCTCTACTCAGTGGCAAACAATGATAGGACAAGGGGTAATGGGTACAAACTGGAACACAAGAGGTTCCACTTAAACTTGAGAAGAAACTTCTTCTCAGTGAGGGTGACAGAACCCTGGAACAGGCTGCCCAGGGAGGTTGTGGAGTCTCCTTCTCTGGAGACATTCAAAACCCGCCTGGACACATTCCTGTGTAACATTATCTAGGTGTTCCTGCTCTGGCAGGGGGATTGGACTAGATGATCTTTCGAGGTCCCTTCCAATCTCTAGCATACTGTGATACTGTGTGAAGCCAAACTGTTAAAGCCTCTTTGGTATGGAGGATGATGGCTGAAGTACAATATGGGGAGGCCTGGCAAATTGCCTACCTCACGCTGTCTGTACTGATCTGAAAGAGTGTTACAAGAAATGGAGCCCGACATCATGGACCAAATGGACTCAGCAGCTTTATAGGGATTGGTCCATGCACTAAGGAATGATCTCTCTCTCTGTGTGGACGTATATATACATGTATATATATGATATAAGAGTGATGGTCTATTGAAAATGTGGGATCTCAGTATGACATGAATGATATGAAATAAGGGGTGGATACTGTCTTGGGTTCAGCAGTAGCAGTCATTTTTCTCCTTCTTAGTAGCTGGTGCAGTGCTGTGGTTTTGACTTTAAGCCTGGGAACAGCACTGATAACACCAATGTTTTTAGTTGCTGGTCAGAATATTTACTCTGACCAAGGGCTTTCTGAGTCTCATGCTCTGCCAGGGAGGAGGGGAAGCCGGGAGGAAGCAGAGGTAGGACACCTCACCCAAACTGCCCAAGGAGATATTCCATACCGCAGCACATCATGCCCAGTATATAAACTGGGGGCAGTTACCCAGAAGGCCCAGATCTCTGCTCTGTTGGGCTGGGTATCAGTCAGTGGGTGGTGAGCGGTTGTATTCTCATCCCTTGTTATTACCCTTATCATTATTATTATTATTATTGGTGGTAGCAGCAGTGGTTTGTGTTATACCTTAGTTACTGGACTGTTCTTACTGTTCTTATCTCAGCCCGTGGGAGTTACATTCTTTTGATTCTCTTCCCCATCCCTCCGTGAGCAGGGGGGGAAGGAAGGGGGGGAAGGGGCTTTTAACCCGAACTGTTGTATGATTTAATGGTATAGTCTATGCGAAATTCCCAACAAGCAGATCTTAATTTTAAATTATTAAACATTCAGAATGTTAACTTAAAAAATATTACTTGTGTTTTGTGTAAAGTAGAAAGATGCAAAAAAAATTAAAGGAATCAGTGACTCTCAATTAAGAAATATGAGCCAAATTTTAATTAAAGCTTATTTCATAAATTTCTGAGTTTGAAGTTTGTGGTACTGTAATTGTTATATTATTTGGCTTTCTAACAAATTTGTGTATTGGTTGTATATTGCTGCTTATCATAATGTCCTGAAGGTTGTCCCAGCAATATAATTTTTGTTTCTTACTCTATGACTTTTTGTGATAGAACATCTCACAGTAATTCTCTCAAGTTAGTTGTTCTTTAGAACTTTATCTTCAGGAATGGAAATTTATGCTTATAACTTTAAATATGCAATGGTATTTGTAGATATATTGGAGTGTATATTTTGTTTTAGTTATTAATTTAGTTATTAACTCATTGTAATATTTTGTTTTTCTACTTCCATTTTCTTATTCTTCTTCAAAGTAAAAGTTTTAATTCAGTGTTGCCTCAGTTATTACTGTGTTGCTGCTGTTTTGATATTGAACTGGTCCTTGTAGGAAGCACTTTGCAAATACCATAACCACTTGACAGTTTTCTTCCCTGCACTGAACAAGCTGTCTGCTTTGTGCAGGAAAGTCATACTTGTGTCCAGTAGCTGAAGTATGTTTTTATTTGTCTTGCAGGCACAGGAGAGAGTGGCAAAAGCACGTTCATCAAACAAATGAGAATCATTCATGGATCAGGTTACTCTGATGAAGACAAAAGGGGCTTTACAAAATTGGTGTACCAGAATATATTTACAGCAGTGCAGGCCATGATCAGAGCCATGGATACCCTCAAAATCCCATACAAGTATGAATATAATAAGGTGAGATTTTTGTTTCCATAGTTGAAACTTTTCCTCTTATCTTTAGGAAATATACTAAAGGTCTCTAAAAATTATACATCATGTACAAATTATATTTTACCTGAAGTTTAGAAGACAAGGGGTTCTTCCAGTCCTGCCTCTAGTTCTCTGCCCTTTGCACTCCTCTGACAACATAGGTGCTGTTCTTAAGATGTCAGGGGGACTTCTCAAAGTGAGAGGGTAAGTCTGGCCTGGTGTTTGCCAGTGACTTCAGTTATATTTTTTTCCTTCTTCCCAGTCCATATTCTGGCCAGAGCACAGTTGGGTAGTAGTGGTACAAACCAGAAAAATGGCTTAAGGTTTTCCATTAATATTATGGGGGGGGGGGGGGAGGAAATTATTAGGAAAATAGGTGGGGATATCCGCTTGTGTGTGAGTATATAATGAAATAACACTTTTGATGCAAGGGCTTAGAATAAGCAAATTCTTTTGAAAGTGATGATGTGATTGAAATTTAGAAAGAGAAAATGCATTTAAAGCATTTTGTAAGGTTTATCTTTGATTAGCCTAACTTCTTTCCATATTTTTCCATACAGAAATTGAAATCAAATTTATAACTGGGATAATGAGTATTAAAAAGGAAGATTGCACATGTATTTCAGCTTCATGTTTTTGCTGTATGTAAAGCACTGAATTTCCTAACAAGCAGACTTGAAAAGTTAGTTGATTCTGAAGTGCACATTTTTCTTCAGAATTGGTATTGACTGTAATTTTGCTGTAGTATATGAAAGTCATAATCATAAATCAGTAAATAATTTCCTTATACTACAAAGTATATAATCTATAGTTATTCTTTAAATTGAGTGTTGAATTTATATAGCATTTTTATATAAAGTGAATTAGTTAAATGTGGCATAGCTGTATATCCTTTCTAATTAGAGCTGTTCGCTTTCTCTATATAAAAATGACTGAAACTGAGCAAGTCTATCTTTGTGCTCAGCTACTTCAGAACCATTCCCATCAGTTCTAATAGAGGCCTATATAGAGCTGTGGAGTAAAGTAAAACTTGCCAAACTTGTCAGGTTCTAGATGTAATTCCTTTAAAAAATAAAGGATTTTTTTATAATTCAGGGGAATTGAGAAATGCAAACTTGTCTCCCTCCCCCCCCCCTTTTTTTTTTCTTGAGCAGTTTATAAAAGAAAGCCTTAGGTGGCTGTTCTGAAAGAGAAAAATAACTATTACAGCTGAACCCAGGACAACACCTCACCCTAGACAAGGTTGTTCAAAGCCCCATCCAACCTTTGAATGCTTTCAGGGACGGGGCAGCCACAGCTTCTCTGAGCAACTTGTTCCAATGTCTCACCACCCTCATAATAAAGAATTTCTTCCTAATGTCTAATCTAAATCTCCCCTCTTTCAGTTTAAAACCATTACCCCTTGTTTTACCGCTACAGGCCCTTGTAAAAAGTCCTTCTTCAGATTTTTTGTAGGCCCCCTTTAGGTATTGGAATACTGTGAAGGTCTCCCTCGAGTCTTCTCTTCTCCAGGCTGAACAAGTTCAACTTTCTCAGCCTGTCTCCATAGGAGAAATGCTCCAGCCATCGGAACATGTTTGTGGCCTTCCTCTGGACTCACTTGAGCAGACCAATGTCCCTCTTGTGTTGGGGGACCCAGAGCTGAATGCAGTACTCCATGTGGGGTCTCACAAGGGCAGAGTAGAAGGGGAGAATCACCTCCCTCAACCTGCTGGCCATGTTCCTTTTGATACAGCCCTGGATATGGTTCGGTTTCTGGGCTGCAAGCTCACACTGCTGGCTCATATTGAGCTTCTCATCAACCAATGCTCTCAAATCCTCCTCAGGGCTGCTCTCAATCCAGTATCCGCTCAGCATGTAGTTGTGCTTGAGATTGCCATGAGCCAGGTACAGGACCTTGCACTTGGCCTTGTTGAACTTCATGGGGTTTGTGTTGGCCCACCTCTTGAGCCTGTCAAGGTCCCTCTGGATGGCATCACTTCTCTTCAGTGTGTTGACTGCACCACACAGCTTGGTGTTATTGGCAAACTTGCGGAGGGTTCGCTCATTCCCACTGTCCATGTTGCCGACAAAGATGTTGAACAAGATCGGTCCCAACACCGACCCCTGAGGGATGCCACTTGTCACTGGTCTCCACTTGGATATCGAGCTGTTGACCACAACACTTCGAGTCTGAACATCTAACCAGTTCATTATCCTGTAGATAGTCGATCTGTCAAATCCATGCCTCCGCAGTTTAGAGACAAGGATGTTGCGTGGGGCATTGTCAAATGCCTCGCACAAGTCCCAGCAGATGACATCAGTCAGTCTTCGCTTAACTGCCAGCACCATGGCTGGATTGCAAAAGGCTGCCAAATTTTTCAGGCATGATTTGCCCTTAGTGAATCCATGTTTGCTGTCACCATTCACCTTCTTATTTTCCATGTGCCTTAGCGTAGTTTCCAGGAGAATCTGCTCCATGATCTTGCTGGGCACCGAGGTGAGACTGACTGGTCTGTGTAGTTCCCTGGGTCATTCATTTTTCCCTTTCTTGAAAATGGGGGTTATATTTCCCTTTTTCCAGTCAGCAGGAACTTCACCGGACTGCCACGACTTCTCAAATATGATAGATAATGGCTTGGCAACTCCATCTGCCAGTTCCCTCAGGACCCACAGATGCATCTCGTCAGGTCCCATGGACTTGTGCACCTTCAGGTTCCTTAGATGATCTTGAACCTGATCTTCTTCTACAGCAGGTGGTTCTTCATTCTCCCAGTCCCTGCCTTTGCCTTCTGTAACATGGGCAGTGGGGCTGGAGCTCTTGCTGGTGAAGACTGAGGAAAAAAGTTATTGAGTACTTTGGCCTTTTCCATGTCCTGGGTGACCAGGTCTCCAGTTTCCTTCTGGAGGGGGCCCACATTTTCCCTTGTCTTCCTTTTACCCCCAATATACCTATAGAAGTTTTTCTTGTTGCCCTTAATGTCCCTGGCCAGATTGAGTTCTGTCAGGGCTTTAGCTTTCCTAACCTGATCCCTGGCTGCTCTGACTATTTCTCTGTATTCCTTCCAGGCTACCAATCCTTGATTCCACCCTCTGTTGGCCTCCTTTTAATGCTGGCATTTGTCCAGGATCTCCTTATTCATCCACATGGGCCACCTGGCATTCTTGACCTCCTCCCCCTGTCTCGCCAGCCTGTCCTTCCTGAAGAGCCTGTATCTTTCCATTCTGACAGTAGTTGTAGGAGGCATCCCACTATGTCTCCATGATGTCAATGAGGTTGTAGCCCTTCAGGCATGCTGTCCTGGGTTCAGCTGTAACAGTTATTTTTCTACTTCATAGTAGCTGCTACAGTGCTGTGTTTTCGACTTCAGTCTGAGAACAGTGCTGATAACACACTGTCCTGGGTTCAGCAGTAGCAGTCATTTTTCTCCTTCTTGGTACCTGGTGCAGTGCTGTGTTTTGACTTTTGGCCTGGGAACAGAGCTGATAACAATGATGTTTTGGTTTGGCCAAGGACTTTGTGAGCCTCATAGTCTGTCAGGGAGGAGGGGAAGCTGGGAGGAAGCAGAGACAGGACACCTGACCCAAACTTACCAAAGAGGTATTCCATACCACAGCACGTCATGCCCAGGATGTGAGAGTTACCCGGAAGGGCTAGGACAGCAGGGTTGGAGGAGGTATCGGTGGGTGCTTGGGCTGGTGGGGTGGGGCAAGTTATCGGTCAGCTGGTGGTGAGGTGTTGTATTCTCTTCCCTTGTTATTTCCTTTATCATTATTATTATTGGTGGTAGCAGTAGTGATTTGTGTTATACTTTAGTTACTAAACTGTTCTTATCTCAACCTGTGGGAGTTGCATTCTTTTCTATTCTCCTCTCTGTCCCTCTGGGAGTAGGGGGAGGGAAAGAAGGGGGGGAGTGAGTGAACAAGTTGCCTGACTGGGTTTAAACCATGACACACCACCAATGTTTTAGTTGTTGCTAAGTAATGCGTACTCTGATCAAGGACTTTTCAATCTCATACTCGGCCACTGAGGAAGGGCACGGGAAGCCAGAAGGAAGTAGAGACAGGACACCTGACCTAGTAGCCGAAGGAGTATTTTGTACCACAGCACATCATGCCCTATATATAAAATGGGGGGGAGTTACCTGGAAGGCCCAGATTGCTGCTTGGGTCAGGTTGGATATCAGTCGACGGGTGATGAGCAGTTTCATTGGGCATCACTTGTGTTCATTGTTTTCCTTTTCCTCTTAGTTTTATATTCTCTTGCCTTGTTATTTCAGTTATTATTATTGGTGGCAGCAGTAGTAGTTTTGTATTGTACCTTAGTTACTGGACTGTTCTTATCTCAGCCAGTGGGATTTACATTCTTTCGATTCTCCTCCCTGTCCCTCCAGGAACAGGGGGGAGGAAGAAGTGGGGGGAGTGAGCAAGTTGTTGCGTAGCTCTGAGTTACTGGCTGTCCTGGGTTCAGCAGTAGCAGTCATTTTTCTCATTCTTAGTAGCTGGTGCAGTGCTGTGGTTTTGACTTTCAGCCTGGGAACAGCGCTGATAACACCGATGGTTTTAATTGTGGTCAGAATGTTTACTCTGACCAAGGACTTTCTAAGTCTCATGCTCTGCCAGAGAGGAGGGGAAGCCGGGAGGAAGCAGAGGTAGGACACCTGTCCTAAACAAGCCAAAGAGGTATTCCATCCCACAGCACATCATGCCCAGGGTGTAGAACTGCAGGCAGTTACCCAGAAGGGCTAGGTCACTGCTCTGTTGGGCTGGGTATCGGTCAGTGGGTGGTAAGAGGTTGTATTCTCTTCCCTTGTTATTTCCCTTATCATTATTATTATTGGTGGTAGCAGTAGTGGTTTGTGTTATACCTTAGTTACTGGACTGTTCTTATCTCAACCCATGGGAGCTCTTCACCGTCCTGGTCCTCCTCCTCGCCTCCGTCTTCGTGAGGTCTGCTGGGAGCCAAGGGGGAGCAGCCCCGGGAGCCAGCGGCGGCTGAAGAGGCCCGGGAGAGTGGCCCCGGGGACCAAGCGGCCGTGGGAGCGGGGCCGGAAGCCGGCAGGAAGCGGCTGCTGGCGGAGGAGGTCAGGGCGGTCGAGGAAGGGAAGGAGGCGGCTGCCGAGCAGCGGGAGAAGACAGTGGAGGAGCCGAGCCCCGCAGAGGAGCCGAGCCCTGCATAGGAGCCGAACCCCGCGGCCGAGCCCAGCCCCGGAAGCTGCCCGCCAAGCCCCAGGAGGATGCAGGAGACCACGCAGCGTTTCCCAGTAAGGCAGAGGAGGAAGAGCTGGATTCAGAAAAAGAGAATCTGGTGCTGGGAGAGCTGGCAAGCACAGCAGCTACACCAGCCCCAGTGACAAGTACAGCAGCATCGTTTCAGAGTTCTGAAGGTTTTGAATGGCCTTGGGGTACCCTTGGGACCTGCCTGCTGATTGTGATGGGGATCAGCATGTTGGCACACATACATTCTGTGTTTTACCCATAACCATTTTGTCTGATCTCAAAAGTTAAGCAGAGTCAGGTTTGGGTCTTGTCTAGGGTTAGACAATGATATAGGAGGACCTGGAGATTTTCCCTGAGGCAGAACAGCTATGAGTGGCAGGGTGTGTGGGACAGTATGGGCTAGTATCTAGTCCACTGGGCCCCTCCAGTGCTCTGGAAGCATTGGAGATGGAAGACAGCTGTATGGAGTCGCCAGCAGCAAGCTGCAGAAACTGCTGAAGGGGATTGTGAATTATTTTGAGCCTGGTGGGCCCATGGCACTTCAGGCTATCAGGGCAGAGATGCAACATAGAGATGGATTCATGATTGAGGGGTGGATTTAGCAATGGACACTATTGCCCAGATGATTCACGAGTGTGAACACTGCACACAGTCTCTCCTGCTCTGAAAGGCTGTTACAAGAGATGGAGCCTGACATCATGAACCAGATGGACTCAGCAACTTTATAGGGATTGGTCCATGTTCTACTGTAAGAGTGCACTGAGATAAGAGTGATGGTATATTTTAAAATGTAGGATCTGAGCACGACATTAATGGTATGGAAGAAGGGGTGGATTCTGTCCTGGGTTCTGCAGTAGCAGTCATGTTTCTCCTTCTTGGTAGCTGGTGCAGTGCTGTGTTTTTGACTTTCAGCCTGGGAACGGTGCTGATAGCACCTATGTTATTAGTTACTGCTCAAATGTTTGGTCTGGCCAAGGACTTTCTGAGCCTCATGCTCTGTCAGGGAGGAAAGGAAGAGGGAGGAAGGCGGGGAGTGAGTGAATGAGCTTTGCGGCTGGGTTTAAACTACGACAGGGGGGCATTGTTCCATGTTTTCAGCAATGCAAAGCTACTTCAGCTGCTCCAGCTAATGAGTCGGCTTTGTTTGGAACTGGGCTCAGATGCCTCTATGCAAACACCTGTAGTATGGGGAATAAACAAGAGGACTTAGAGATGTGTACACGGCTAAAGGGATATGTCATTGTTGGCATCACAGAAGCGTCGTGGGATACCTCATATGACTGGAGTGTTGGAATGGAAGGTTATAGGCTCTTTAGGAAAGACAGGCCAGGCAGACGGGGAGGGGGTGTCGCTATTTATGTCAGTGATAGGCTGGAGAGTATGAAACTTTATCTGAAGACAGGTGATGAGCCAAAAGAGAGGTTGAGAGGTTGTGGGACAGGGTCAAAGGGACAACAGTGATAGGGGACATGACTGTGAAGATCTGTTACAGGCTACCCGATCATGACTGTTCTGGATGAAGCTCTCTATAGACAGATAGGAGCAGCCTCACGCTTGCAGGCCCAGCTAGAGACCAGTAATGAGTGGTGTCCCTCAGGGATCAGTCTTGGGACCGGTCTTGTTCAGCATCTTTGTTGGTGACATGGACAGTGGGATTGAGTGTGCCCTCAGCAAGTTTGCCAGCACCACCAAACTGTATGGTTCGGTTGATACTCTGGAGGGAAGGAATGCCATCCAGAGGGACCTTGACATGCTTGAGAGGTGGGCCAATGCCAACCTCATGAAGTTCAACGGAGCCAAGTGCTACACCTGGGTTGGAACAATGCCAGGCACAGTTAGAGCCTAGATATCTTTGTGAAGGGTTGATACTTTTTTTTTAAGAAAAAAAGCGTTGTCGTGAAGAGCTGTATGTCAGTAGGATACAAGTAGTCATGAGTCTACCCAAGCTAATCCCAGGGAACCAGAAACAGTTTTCAGTGAGGAAATAATATTTATTATAATAAGGCTGAATTAGATTTCTGATGGATACAACTCACTGGCATATGTCAGAGTTTATTTCAGAAGTTTTGCCACACAGTGCAAAGTTATATTAGTAGAAGGTCAGGACATACAGAACTGTTAAATAAAAGAATTTAAAATCTTGGACTATTTTGTAGTAATTATTTGTCTAAATGGATAACTGAATAAAGTAATTACCTTTTATGATTAGCTGTACTGCTGATATAGAATACTTGAGCATCTTTTGGAGAATGTTTAGAGAACAGCTAGAGAAATATTTCAGTCAGGATGAATTTTTGATTAAAGTTTAAGAACAACTTCTTAATACAGTCAGTCGTTTACCTCTTATCATTTTGATATCAGCTTATTTCAGAGCTCAAGAACAAGAAAAAAAAACCCTGAATATATTGTTATATCAGTATATCATAAGAAGTGAACAAATACTTGGGGCATCATTCTTTTGGAACAATACAAAGCCAATTGAACACATAACTGAGTTTGAGAAAAAAAATACAAAATTTTTTTTTAAAAAAAAAAAATCTTGTATTACAAGGGTATTGGCTTGTGCTTAGTAGAGACCCTTTGTGATGTGCCAAGTGCAAGGTCCTTCACCCGGGTTGGGGCAATCCCAGGCACAGCTACAGGTTGGGCAGAGAATAGATTCAGAGCAGCCCTGTGGAGAAGGACTTGGGAGTCTTGGTTGATGAGAAACTTAACATGAGCTGTTTTCAGTGTGTGCTTGCAACCCAGAAAGTGATCCCTATCCTGGGCTTCATCAAAAGGAGCATGACCAGCAAGTCAAAGGAGGTGATCCTGCCCCTCTACTCTGCTCTCATGAGACCTCACTTGGAGTATTGTGTATAGTTCTGGTGTGTCCTCAACATAAAAAAGACATGGAACTGTTAGAACAAGTCCAGAGGAGGGCCATGAGGATGATCAGGGGGCTGGAGCACCTCCTATATGAAGAGAGGCTGAGAAAGTTGGGGCTGTTCAGCCTGGAGAAGAGAAGGCTGTGTGGAGACCTCATAGCAGCCCTCCAGTATCTGAAGGGGGCCTATAAGGATACTGGGGAGAGACTCCTCATTAGGGACTGTGGTGACAGGACAAGGGGTAATGGGTTCAAACTTAAACAGGGGAAGTTTATATTAGATCTAAGGAGGAAGTTCTTTGCTGTGAGGCTGGTGAGGCACTGGAATGGGTTGCCCTGGGAGGTTGTGAATGCTCCATCCCTGGCAGTATTCAAAGCCAGGGTGGACAGAGCTTTGGGTGACATGTTTTAGTGTCAATGATTAACCTAATCAATGATACATAAGTGCAATACTTTAAACAGCAGTGTTTGACTCAACCTGTAATGCCCCATGAAGGTAAGTACAGGTGGTTTTATACACAAAATCACAAGCTCTAATAATAGCTACTTTACACTCAGTCTGCTTGGGGTATTCACGGTCAGCTCCTGTAGCTGAGGCATCAGGTTTATCCATTCGTCTGTCCAGCTCATGGCAAGGCTTGACAAACTTTGCAGGCAGTCACCATGGACCTGTAGGCAGGAGGGCACAAATATACCCCCTCCCCCAGGTTATCAGTCCTTCAGAAGTAGACAGGTTAAAGTTAAATGTAACATCATTACTCTCTCTCTCTCTCCCCCCTCTTTTTTTTTTTTTTTTTTTATTCCCTGCAAAAGCCATCATTACTCCCACTACAGTCCCACGTACAGAACGTGGCACAAGGACCCTGTGGAGACTAACAGCAAACCAGCTCCGAGAAGCATCACTGCAGTACGAGGTGGCAGGCTCAACCTTAGCAGGCATCCCCGCAGAGGCTCTGCCTCCCCCACATCGCATGAGGCTTGGGCTTTTATACTGACCAAAATGCACACTCATTCCGACACAGGTGGCCAGCCTGTGCTGGAAGAAGTGGCCAGCAGTATCTACAGAGGTCTCCAAGAGCTGATAGAAACCTGGACATACTTATATTTACCAACTTCTAGTACATGAGTATCACAGAGAAACTGTATGGGCTCTCCCTGTCAATTGCAAGAAAAAATCATAACATATACAGCTTGAGTATAAGAGGATTTTAACGCATACGTGGTCACTGTTTATCAGGCCTCCTTAACTATTTTGAGATCAAGAGCTTCCCACTGTTTAGCCCCCTGCTGTGTAGTAAACACACGATATGCAAAGATGCCCATTGCAGAAAATTCCCCAGTAATGATCAAATATTTGGTTACCCATTGTTACAACCGAGCGTCTCCAGGGCCAGTAAGTCTGAGCAGACCGACCCGGGAGACAAAGAGTCAGGGTCTGGAAGCAGAGGATATAAATCTGGCTCGGATTCAGGGGATTCGGGGGCTGATCCTGCGCCGAACTCGGGGTCTCCGTTGCTCGCAGCTGTGTCTTTCTTATCAGATGTCTCTCGTTCGGTATGTAGCCATCTGCAGACCTGGCTCCTCCGTGACTGAGTTACAATTTTTTTTTCACTCTAGGGCGTAGTGGGTTGGAGAGGCTCGCGGTTCCTTTAAATCTCCCGCTAGCGCATGATCCCTATTTTCTACTGCGTGCTTCACAGTGGCGCCGCAATCGATCGGGCGCCGAGGCACCGCCCTCTTTCTTTCGGATTTCTCGACATTTATCATGCGTATACCTTCTAATATACTTTCTCTGTCCTTTTCAAAGTCCCTACTTTCGGAACTGGGGTGGTGGGGGAGCAGGGGGGTTACACCTCCTCCGCGGCACCTTCTGATGGAGGGGGAGAAAAGGAAGGGGGGGGTGCGGGGTGGGGGGGGTGCGGGGTGGGGGGGGTGGGAAACCCTGTGCTCCCGCGAGTTGGGGGGGGGGACGAGTTGTAATCTTCCCCCGGTTTCAACCGACCGGGGACGTCTGTTCCTAGTTTCTCCGTTGCTACCGCGGCAGTTTTCTTTTCTGCCTTGTATCTTTTTATACAGTTCATTACTTCCCTCCGTGGTTTACCGAGTTTCTTTGCCTTTTTATAATCATTAAGCACTGAGTCAAATAGTTCATCACCAAACTTTCGCCACTCACTCTCCTCAAATATTGTATTAGGATCTGCAAAAAAAAAAAAAAATCTCTTAGCCTTCCCTAGCCACTAGCTAGCTGCTTGAGAGTCTCAGGCTCAATTCCCCGCTTTTATAAAAAGCACTGTAAAAAGTTCAGGGCTCAGTTCCGCCCCAGCGGCGGATTCTTTCGGTTAGTCCAAGCACCCGGGTCCGTCACGCCACCGCAGCAGCATTGCCCGCGCTTCCCGGCCGCTCGTAGTTTGAATGCACCTGTCGTGGTTTAAACCCAGTCAGGTAACTCGTTCATTCGCTCCCCCCTTCTTTCCCTCCCCCTACTCCCAGAGGGACAGAGAGGAGAATCGAAAAGAATGCAACTCCCACGGGCTGAGATAAGAACAGTTTAGTAACTAAGGTATAACACAGATCACTACTGCTACCACCAATGATAATAATGATAAAGGAAATAACAAGGGAAGAGAATACAACACCTCAGCACCAGCTGACCGATAACTCGCCCCCCCAGCCCGACCAAGATCTGACCAATACCTCCTCCTATCCTGCAGTCTCCCAGCCCTTCCGGCCAACTCCCAGTTACATTCTGGGCATGACGTGCTGTGGTATGGAATACCTCTTTGGTCAGTTTGGGTCAGGTGTCCTGTCTCTGCTTCCTCCTGGCTTCCCCTCCTCCCTGGCAGAGCATGAGGCTCACAAAGTCCTTGACCAAACCAAAACATCGCTATCAGCTCTGTTCCCAGGCCGAAAGTCAAAACGCTGCACTGCACCAGGTACCAAGAAGGAGAAACATGACTGCTACTGCTGAACCCAGGACAGCACCTTATCATCATTCATTCATAACCTCACATTGGTGAGATGGCCAGTCTAAAAAATGATTCCTGTTAATCATATTGACTGTATATGAACTATTTGTAAACAGAAAACAAACTAAATTTTATTGTTTTCTATATTTTAAATTAGGCTCATGCACACTTAGTTCAAGAAGTCGATGTAGAGAAGGTGTCAACCTTTGAGAACCCTTATGTAGATGCAATAAGAAGTTTATGGAATGACCCTGGGATCCAGGAATGTTATGATAGACGACGAGAATATCAGTTATCAGATTCAACTAAATAGTAAGTATATAGTGATTACAAACAACTGTATCTTATTTTCTGTTCTTTCTAACAAAGTAATTCTTACTTTTTCTTTTTTATCCTATATTTTTGTGTACATATATGTACATGTTTTTTAGTGTATGTGTACAAGTATCTGTGTGTGCATGCATGTTCAGCATAAACATACACTTACAAACAACTTGAATTTGAAGGCTACTGTAAGGAAGGTAATGTATCTAGTTCAGTATTATGTGTGTGTTTGTTCCCCAAAACATAAGCCTATGGTAATTTGAAAACATACATTAAGTTTATATCATGGAAAGGGTGGTTGCCTTAGGCCAGTGGACAAGATGTTTTAGGGAGACCCTCCCATTGAGTCATGAGTTTCAGAAAGGATCCTGTTGCTTTCCAGCTGATCCTCAGATATTAGAGGGGCTGGGTGCAGCTGGATCCAATCCTAGTCTCAGACTTGATCAATGGTTCTAAATCTAAGGATTGTGTAGTGCTTGCACCTTCTTGTCCAAATTTTTCCCGCACTCCCATACTGTCACATTACAAGGGGGGTTTCCTCAAACCCTTTATATTTGACCAGCTTGCTAGCATCCCAAGAGAAGAGACCCTTGTGCCTGACCAGCCCATCCACATACTGTTTTGGGGAATCCTACTGGACAGCCCACTGAATCTGAGTGTGATACGTGTAACCTCTTTAGGGACCTGTACCGTCGGCATCACCGAGTCAAATCCCTTATTTCAAATATTCAAGTCTCTGGAGGCTTACACAAAGCGGACCTCAGCTGTAGTCTTTTATTATACACAATACAAATTTGTGACAGGAAAAAGTCAGAGATTGCCAGTGATAAGGTACTGTCTGCAAAAACAAGCTTGAAGTGATACACAACCAGACTATTATCACTAATAACAGCTAGTGTGAGTTAGTAATTTAGTACACATAAGTTAAAGTTCTTACCCAATAGGAATCCTTATGGGGGATAAGAGAGGTTCAGCCTGTTAACTGATCCCAGAAGTTACGATGGAGTCTTCCCTCCCTTCCCTTTCCTAATTTCACATATTTATACAATTTGATTCGGGTTAGTAACTCCCTATAACCCTCCCACCATGTATGGAGGGGTCAGTAAATTTGCATAAAGTTACATCATTTTCATTAAAAAGACACCCTAGTCATGTTTTGCTGATGTGTGAAGCCATATGTTGACAATGTCCATGTGCTTCCAGGATGTACTAGTCTTCAAGGATAGTCTGTCCTGATTAGAGATTCATTAGCCCTGCTTCTTATTCCACCTACAAAAGGGCAAAGCCTCCTCTCCTGCTGTTGGTTCTTTGTCAGTGTTGTTCATCCTGACCTTGTAGGAGGCCCTAGGACCTGTCCAGGTTTTTCCATGGTAACACAAGTTTCATTTTTTTAACTCTGTGCCTATGGAGCTTGAGTGACTCCAGTCATACACACTTTGCTACTGATGGGTGTAAAATCCTCTCGCTTTGCTTTTAATAATGCAAATCTAGTTTCCTTGTTTGGCAGCTGCTGTGCAGTTTATCAGTACATGGTGCCTTCAAGTTCCCACTCCTGCAGGGAGTATAATAGAGCCTGGCTGCAGGGCCTTTGCTCCACTCCACCCCCCGGTCAGTTTCTGTTAACATATGCCAAAGTTGCTGGGTTGCCTGGAGAACTATCACCAGGTAAATTACATGCATGCCATCCGCATCTCATCCTGGGAGTAGCAGCTACATTTTCCCTTAAGATTTCCTTAATGTTATAATATAACTTTAGGGGACTGGGGAAGGTGGTCTCTAATTTCCCTCATTTTCCCACAGTTTACTACTAGGGAAGTGCAGTCAAGGGTAGATATCAATGCAATTCATAAAAATTATAATGCCTTAATGCCTTAGCACATCTGTTTTCCCATTTTTTTCCCCTTTCACTTTTCTTTCCCTTTTTCCCTTTCTTTTTTTTTTTTTTTTCCCCTTTCTCTTTTGTGGTCCTGGTGATGAGGTAAATAGTACCAATCAAGTGTTCTTGTGTTTTGTTCAACTGCCTTTCTTTTAGAGAAACAAGAAATAATTTTGAAAGAATATAGTGATAGGAGAAGGGGTAATGGGTTAGAACTTAAAAAGGAAGTTTAGATTGGATATAAGGAAGAAGTTCTTTACTGTAAGGGTGGTGAAGCACTGGAACAGGTTGCCCAGGGAAGTTGTGAATGTTCCATCCCTGGCGGTGTTCAAGGCCAGGTTGGACAGAGCCTTGGGTGACATGGTTTAGTGTGAGGCGTCCCTGCCCATGGCAGGGGGGTTGGAACTAGATGATCTTAAGGTCCTTTCCAACCCTAACTGTTCTATGATTCTGTGATTCTAATATGGCTGCCAAGAAGGCAGACACATAACTGAAAACAGACTTCAGTTTGTAAAGGGTAGAAAAAAAGCATTTTAAGTTAAATTGTATTCCATAGAGATCAACAACAATGAAAATACATATGTGACTAGACTTGGTCTTGAATAGTATGTATGTACTCTCTTGTGGCAGGATTCTGAAAAAATAAAAATGTGGAATTTAACATGATCAGGGGGCTGGAGCACCTCCTGTATGAAGACAGGCTGAGAAAGTTGGGGCTGTTCAGCCTGGAGAAGAGAAGGCTGTGTGGAGACCTCATAGCAGCCTTCCAGTACCTGAAGGGGGCCTATAGGGATGCTAGAGAGGGACTCATCATTAGGGACTGTAGTGACAGGACAAGGGGTAACGGGTTCAAACTTAAACAGGGGAAGAATTATGTCATTGTGTATCTCCAACCAAGGGTTTTCTAATTGTTATGCAGGCACTGAGGATATTTATTTTAGCTTCTCTTCCCTGTCTGTGTTTTATAACACTTCAGATAATGAAATATAATTCTCCCCCAAGTTCCTACCCCACTTTATCTATATCAGTCAGTGTTTAATGCATTGCTTTTAGTCATTCATACAGAGGATCCTTTAGGCTTTTGTTTCTGTATTTGCCATAAACTTTAAAAAGGAAGTCAAATAAAACTAAATTGTATGATAATACAGTCTGCATATATCTGTGATAGCAGGAGCTGACTTAGCTGGGCAGTTAATGTTTAAATGCAGAGTTTCCAATACTTTCCTTTGTAATGAGAAGTGACACAGAGCTCCAGGGTGCAATTCCCAGAACATATTCAACATATAACTGATTGTTAACAGGGAATAAGAGAGTTCAGTCCTGATTATGTCTTATTAAACTTCATCACCTTTTGAAAAAATCTTGTATTAACTGTAGCGCTTTGGTCAGCTAGTAATTTTTGTATGATATTCTACTAGAGTTTGAAGTTCTCTCTAGATTCTACTGAACAATTAATTTCCTCATACCTATCCTTTCAAAGTAACATTTTGCTTCCATGTTCCACTTCAGAAATGGATGCATTTCAGTGGAGTTGATTGTGTGCTAAATAAAATGTGATTAGAGACCCACAAGGAGAAACATCAATATATGCACCTAAGTTATTACTACAACACTTTGTGAGCTCCTATTGTCTCTGGTGATCAGAACAGAAATTCTTTTGTTTCATAGAAGTATAGGGAATTCTTTGGGCATCCCATGTCTATAATTTAGTTGCAGGTCTTTATAAAAAGAAGAGACTTGTTATGCTGCTAACATCACTGGGATAGTAAATTATGAGCAACTACCTGTAAAAAGTTATTTGTCTGATGTGAGAACCAAATTCTCATATACTTGTGATTTATAATAATATACACAGACACACCATCATTTAATAAACATTTTTATATTGGTCATTGCTTTTCTTCCTTTTTTAAAAATGCACTTGAAGGTTCTAAAGCTATATTTTTGTGTAATTTGTGCTGTAGAATAGCAGATCCTGATTTTATATATTCAGGGCTTACATGACCTAATTTCTGTATAGTTTACAATAAGATAAAACAGCAAATAAAAATGACGTGTCTTTACCACATGAAACAGGCTGAAGCTTAAGATAAAGTAGTAGTAGTAGAAGTGTACTTACCCTATCATGCAACAGACATACTAAATATAAAAGGAAGGTCTGAAGAAAGAAATGACATTTACTGTATAGTGGTGCTTCCTATAGAAAAATTGAAGATGAAGCAACTAAACTAGGGAAATTCAGAAATGGAAGTGAGATTACATTAAGCAGTATACAATATGAATTTCTTTCAGGATTTTTTTTTTTTGTGTGTGCATGTGTGAAGTGCTTAATATGCTTTTAATATCTGTATAATTTTTTAACCCCATTCCCTATTTAGAATTTTTTAAAAATTTGTGCAAGTTTTTTTGGGTTTGAAGACTTTAGTTTTTTAGCCTTCTTCTAACTTTGGTTTGTAGACATGTAGGAATTCTAAATTGAGAGAGGCAGATAGGTAGAATTTGGATGGGATAAGAATAAAAAGAACATAGTGCAGCTTTCTTCTTCACCTACTACTTCACTTCCCACTAATCTTAGATTTACTTTAGACTATGTCCTGGTTTCAGCCGTAACAGTTATTTTTTTGTTCCTAGCAGCTGTTGCAGTGCTGTATTTTGGCTTTAGTCTGAGAACATTACTTTAGTTATTAAACTGTTCTTATCTCAACCCATGGGGTTTTCATTCTTTCGATTCTCCTCCCCATCCCGCCCTGGGGGCAAGGGGTGTGTGTGTGTGTGAATGAATGGCTGCATGATACTGAGTTACCGGCTAGGTTTAAATCACCAAAAGACTAAGATTAGATAATTCTGGAAACTGGTAAACATGCCTCAGGTTTTGGCAGTAATAAAGAAGCTCAGAGACACAAACCTTCATAGAGATTCTGAAAATATGACCAATACTTCTTTTCATTTAGCTTTGCTCACAGTTTGTGTTACTACACTGGGAATTGGGGTGCTGGTCGATGAGAAAATGAACATGAGCTGGCAGTGCACGCTCGCAGCCCAGAAAGCTAACCGTATCCTGGGCTGCATCAAAAGGAGCGTGACCAGCAGGTCAAAGGAGGTGATCTTTCCCCTCTACTCTGCTCTTGTGAGACCTCACTTGGAGTATTGTGTGCAGTTCTGATGTCCTCAACATAAAAAGGACTTGTTGGAACAAGTCCAGAGGAGGGCCACGAGGATGATCAGGGGACTGGAGCACCTCCCGTATGAAGACAGGCTGAGAAAGTTGGGGCTGTTCAGCCTGGAGAAGGCTGTGTGGAGACCTCATAGCAGCCTTCCAGTATCTGAAGGGGGCCTATAAGGATGCTGAGGAGGGACTCTTCATTAGGGACTGTAGTGATAGGACAAGGGGTAATGGGTTAAAACTTAAACAGGGGAAGTTTAGATTGGATATAAGGAAGAAATTCTTTCCTGTGAGGCTGGTGAGGCGCTGGAATGGGTTGCCCAGGGAAGTTGTGAATGCTCCATCCCTGGCAGTGTTCAAGGCCAGGTTGGACAAAGCCTTGGGTGAGATGGTTTAGTGGGAGGTGTCCCTGCCCATAGCAGGGGGGTTGTAACTAGATGATCTTAAGGTCCTTTCCAACCCTAACTATTCTATGATTCTATGATAATTGATTCCATTTACTGTACTATGTGTTAGCAAAGAGGATGCTTGTCTCAGTCTGGCAACTTTTATGTAGGAAAACATCCTGCTACAGCTACTTTAACATTTTGCTTATGTGGAGTTGGGAGACAGTAAAGTTGTATGTATTTTTCAAAAGTGCATAAAAAGCCCCTTCCCTTTCAGAGCTTATTGTTTTCTAGCACATGGTCAAAATTGCTGCTTGTTTTGGGTAGTCTCATGAGCCAATTCAGTTTTTTGCAAAAAGATAACTAACAAAAATCCCTCACCAAACCCCAACAACAACACAGTAAGGGTATCTCCACCCAGTTTCAGAAGAAACAGGCCATAATGAACAGAAATATAGCAAACTGAATTAACCAAAGCTAACTAAGGCTACTTAATCAGACAATTTATTTTATAAACCCATGCTGACTGGGCCGGATCACCTGGTTGTCCTGTATATGACGCATGGCAGCACTGAAGATGATCTGTTCCCTAACATTCCTTGATGCAAAGGTCAGAATGGCAGGCCTGTAGTTCCCTCAATCCTCCTTATGGCCCTTCTTGTAGATGGGCATCACATTTGCTAACCTCCAGTCAACTGGGACCTCC
This sequence comes from Pezoporus wallicus, assembly GCF_028554395.1. Taxonomy (NCBI): domain Eukaryota; kingdom Metazoa; phylum Chordata; class Aves; order Psittaciformes; family Psittacidae; genus Pezoporus; species Pezoporus wallicus. The sequence continues at coordinate 983 of NW_026639934.1, read as the reverse complement.
GCAGTGAGCCAGGGCTGCTGCTAACTGATGGAAAGAGGCTTGGTGAGCACTTTTGCCAACTCCCTTAGTACTTTTGGGTGGAACCCATCTGGCCTCAAATACCTGTGTGTGTCTAAGTGGTGTACCAGATTGCTAACCATTTCCCCCTGCATTATGGGAGCTTCATCCTGCTCCCCATCTCTGTCTTCCAGTTCAGGGGGCTGGGTACCCTGAGAATTGGTCTTACTATTAAATATTGAGGCAAAGGCAGCATTAAGTACCTCAGCCTTTTCCTCATCCTTTGTCACTGTGTTTCCCCCCGCATCCAATAAGGGATGGATATTCTCCTTCACCCTCCTTCTGTTGCAAATGTATTTATAGAAGTTATTATCCACACACACCAGGAACCTCCAAGACTGTTTCCTCTCCACTGTATTAATTTCCATTAGACATTTGGTAAGCTCAAGTCCCCCATGAGAACAAGGACTAGCAATCATGGGACTTCTCCCAGTTGCTTATAGAATATTTTATCTGCCTCTTCATCCTGTTTGGGTGGTCTATAACAGACTCCCACCATGATATCTGTCTTGTTGGCCTTCACTCTGATTCTTACCCACAATCTTTCATCACCATCATCAAGCTCTAGACAATCGAAACACCTCCTATCATATAGGGCTACCCCACTGCCTCTCCTTCCTTGCCTAACCCTTCTGAGGAGTGTTTAGCTATCCATTTGTCCTGGGTTCAGCAGTAGCAGTCATTTTTTCTCCTTCTTGGTAGCTGGTGCAGTGCAGTGTTTTGACTTTCAGCTCGGGAACAGAGCTGATAACAAGGATGTTTTGGTTTGGCCAAGGACTTTGTGAGCCTCATGCTCTGCCAGGGAGGAGGGGAAGCCGGGAGGAAGCAGAGACAGGACACCTGACCCAAACTGACCAAAGAGGTATTCCATACCACAGCACGTCATGCCCAGGATGTGACTGGGAGTTAGCCGGAAGGGCTGAGAG
>NW_026639933.1:0-5245 GCF_028554395.1 Pezoporus wallicus | reverse complement strand
TCCCGCCGTTATCCCGTTGCTATCCCCGTTATCCCGCTGTTATCCCGTTGTTATCCCGTTCCCGTTCTCCCGCCGTTATCCCGTTGCTATCCCCGTTATCCCGCTGTTATCCCGTTCCCATTATCCCGTTGTTATCCCGCTGTTATCCCGCCGTTCTCCGTCTCCCATCCCCCTCACGCCTCCTCAGCTCCTCCCGTTCCCGGTTCCTCCGGAGCCGCTCCGCGAAGGCCGCGTTCACGCGGAGCTTCGGCGCCGCCATTCCTCCGGACCCACGTGACCAAACGGGCCCCCTTCCGCCGGCGTCACGTGACCGGACGCAGCTGCCACGCCACGCCCTCCCTCCCTCCTGCCCCTCTTAAAAGGGCAACTCAAGTGGGGACCGCATCGGGGTGTCCCCCCCCCAAAACAACAACACGGACGCAGGACCGGGTCACAGCTCTTTATATGGGGGGTCCGGGGGGGCTGGACCCCATTAACCGGTGCGGAGCTGATAGTCTGCAATGGGGAGAGCAGGGGTGAGGGGGGGTGTCCCTTAAAAGGGGTTTGGGGGGGTCCTGGGGGTCCCCGCGCTCACCCCGCTCTGGGTGATGTACCGCACCCAGGGCAGCGCCTGGTACCCGCTCTTCTCGATGATCTTCATGTACCGGACCTGCGGCACGGCCGGATGGAGACACCCCCCCGCACCCCGGTACCCCCACTGGGTACCCCAATACCCCCCATTGGGTACCCCGATACTCCCCCGCACCCCGGTACCCCCCCATTGGGTACCCCGATACGCCCCGCACCCCAATACCCTCATTGTGTACCCCAATACCCCTCAGCACCCCGGTACCACCATTGGGTAACCCGATACCCCCCGCACCCCGGTACCCCCTTTGGGTACCCCGATAGCCCCCGCACCCCGGTACCCCCATTGGGTACCCCAATACCTCCATTGGGTATCCCGATACCCCCCATTGGGTACCCCAATACCCACACTGGGCACCCCGATACCCACATTGGGTACCCCAATACCCACACTGGGCACCCTGATACCCACATTGGGTACCCCAATACCCCCATTGGGTATCCCAATACCCCCCATTGGGTACCCCAATACCCACACTGGGCACCCCGATACCCACATTGGGTACCCCAATACCCACACTGGGCACCCTGATACCCACATTGGGTACCCCAATACCCCCATTGGGTATCCCGATACCCCCCATTGGGTACCCCAATACCCACACTGGGCACCCTGATACCCACATTGGGTACCCCAATACCCTCATTGGGTATCCCGATACCCACATTGGGTACCCCAATACCCACACTGGGCACCCCGATACCCACATTGGGTACCCCAATACCCACACTGGGCACCCCGATACCCACATTGGGTACCCCAATACCCCCATTGGGTATCCCGATACCCACATCGAGCACCCCAATCCCCCCATAGCCCCCCCCAATCCCCCCCATAGACCCCCCAATGCCGCCGTGCCCCCCGGCGCCCCGCACCTGCAGCCCGGACACGGTGAAGTACGGGATCTCGAAGCGCACGGCCACGGGGGGGCGCCCCTCGTCCTCCTCCCGCGCCACGCTCGGCAGCCCGAAGTGGGCGCGCATCACGTGCTCCCTGCCCCCCTGCGCAGCGCCCATGGGGGGGGTGGGGGGATGGGACGGGGGGATGGGGATGGGATGGGATGGGATGGGGAGGGGATGGGGATGGGGATGGGGAGGGGATGGGATGGGAGGGGATGGGATGGGATGGGATGGGGATGGGGATGGGGATGGGGAGGGAATGGGATGGGGTGGGATGGGATGGGGATGGGGATGGGAGGGGATGGGAAGTGATGGGGATGGGATGGGATGGGATGGGGAGTGGATGGGGATGGGGATGGGATGGGGAGGAGATGGAATGGTGATGGGGAGGGGATGGGATGGGAGGGGATGGGATGGGATGGGATGGGATGGGATGGGATGGGATGGGATGGGATGGGATGGGGTGGGATGGGGAGGGGATGGGGATGGGGATGGGGACGGGATGGGGAGGGGATGGGGTGGGGATGGGGAGGGGATGGGGATGGGATGGGATGGGGAGGAGATGGAATGGTGATGGGGAGGGGATGGGATGGGGAGGGGATGGGATGGTGATGGGGAGGGGATGGGATGGGATGGGGATGGGATGGGGAGGGGATGGGGATGGGGGATGGGGTGGGATGGGATGGGGATGGGATGGGAGGGGATGGGATGGGGGAGGGATGGGATGGAATGGGGAGGGGGATGGGAGGGGTGGGATGGGGAGGGATGGGATGGAATGGGGAGGGACGGGACGGGGTGGGACGGGAGGGACGGGACGGGGAGGGGACGGGACGGGGAGGGACGGGACGGGACGGGGAGGGACGGAATGGTGACGGGGAGGGGACGGGACGGGGACGGGACGGGACGGGACGGGGACGGGATGGGGAGGGACGGGGACGGGGACGGGGACGGGACGGGGGACGGGATGGGGACGGGGAGGGGACGGGGATGGGACGGGGATGGGGACGGGACGGGACGGGGTGGGACGGGACGGGACGGGACGGGACGGGATGGGGGATGGGACGGGGATGGGGACGGGAGGGGATGGGATGGGATGGGGAGGAGATGGAATGGGGAGGGGATGGGATGGGGTGGGATGGGGATGGGATGGGGAGGGGATGGGATGGGATGGGGAGGAGAGATGGAATGGTGACGGGGAGGGATGGGGATGGGATGGGGAGGGGGACGGTGATGGGGATGGGATGGGATGGTGACGGGGAGGGGATGGGGAGGGATGGGGATGGGGGGGATGGGACGGGATGGGACGGGGATGGGGATGGGGACGGGGGAGGGAATGGGATGGGGTGGGATGGGGATGGGATGGGGATGGGGAGGGGATGGGGATGGGGTGGGGATGGGATGGGGATGGAAGCACCGCAGCCCTGGCAGTGGTGGCGGCGCTGGGGCTCACCGGGAAGGCTTTGATGGTCCTAGAGGACGAGGTTCCGTCCGGGACGTACTTGGCAGAGCCGGCGCTGGTCTTGAACTTGGGGGAATCGGCATCGCTGGGCACCGGCACCGCGATCTCCACCCCATTGGCCACCGACTGCTTCTTGAACTGGCCCTTGGCCTTCGAGGGGGGGGGTGATGGGGGGCAATGGGGGTGATGAATGGGGTAAGGGGTAATGGGATGATGGGGGTGATGGGGGTAATGGGGTGATGGGGATAATGGAGTGATTGGGGTAATGCAGTGATGGGGTAATGGGGTGATTGGGGGCAAATGGGATGATGGGGTAATGGGGTGATGGGGTAATGTGGTGATGGAGGGTAATGGGGGATGGGGTGATGGGATTGCAGTGATGGGGTAAATGAGGTGATGAGATAATGGGGGTAATGCAGTGATGGGGGAAATGGGGTGATGGGGGATAATGGTGTGCTGGGGTAATGGGGTGATAGGGGGATAGTGGGGTGATGGGGTAATGGGAGTAATGCAGTGGTGGGGTAATGGGTGATGGGGGAGTAATGGCGTGATGGGGTAATGGGGTGATGGGGTAATGCAGTGATGGGGTAAATGGGGTGATGGGGGGGATAATGGGGGGGTAATGGGGTATAAATGCCGGGGGGGGGGGGCCATGCCTCCATCCCCCCCATCGCCTCACCTTGACCAGGATTTCCACCCGGCTGTGGGAGAACCTCTCAATGACCGACTCGACCCAGATGAGCGGCTTCACCTGCGATGGACACGGAGGGGGGATGCGGTGAGCCCCCATGTGTGTGCCCCCGTGCCCCAAAGGTGCCGGTGCCGCGGCTCGCCTGCGTGCTGAGGCGATAGGCCATGAGCTCGAAGTCGCCGTCGGGGGGGGGGATGAAGGAGATGGTGCGGTCCGAGGCGAAGCGCGCCAGGCGCACGCACTGGTGGAACCGGACGTCCTCCAGCTCCACCGACCGGCTCCTGCCCCCTGCCACGGGACCCCCAACACGTGGGGGTGATGGGAGGACCACACAGAGCCCCAGGGAGGGGATGGGAGAACCCCATAGAGCTCCAGGGAGGGGATGGGAGAACCCCATAGAGCCCCAGGGAGGAGATGGGAGCCCCCCATGGGAGCCCCCCAGAGCCCCAGGGAGGTGAAGGGACCCCCCATAGAGCCCTATGGAGGTGATAGAAGCCCCCCATAGAGCCCCATAGAGGTGATGGGACCCCCCCATAGAGCCCCAGGAAGGTGATGGGAGCTGCCCCCCCCATGGAGGTGATGGGACCCTACCCCCCATAGGGCTTCTGGTGCTGGGTAGCCACTCCCCATGGAGATGATGGGACCCCCATAAAGCCTCATGGTGCTGATGGGTGCCCCTATGGAGATGATGGGACCCCCCCCCCCATAGAGCACCATGGAGGTGATGAGAGCCCCCCCCCATCACTCACTGCCGGTGAGCTCGAAGAGGACGCGGTCGTTGAGGCCCAGGCGGAGCTCGGGCATCCCCGAGAGGAAAACCTTGAGCCTGATGGTGCCCAGCACCTCGCTGAGCAGCACCGCGCCGCTGGCGCTCACCTGCGGCAACCGCAACCGCTTACGGCCCGGCCGTGGCCCTGGCACCAGCACTGGTAACGGCACTGGCACCGGCACCATCAATGGCACCAGCAACAGCAACGGCACCATCAATGGCACCAGCAACAGTAACAGCACCGGCACCATCAATGGCACCAGCAACAGCAACGGCACCATCAATGGCACCAGCAACAGTAACGGCACCAGCACCATCAATGGCCCCATCTCCATCAATGTCACCAGCACCATCAATGGCCCCATCTCCATCAATGGCCCCATCTCCATCAATGGCCCCATCTCCATCAATGGCCACATCTCCATCAATGGCCACATCTCCATCAATGTCACCAGCACCATCAATGGCCCCATCTCCATCAATGTCACCAGCACCATCAATGGCCCCAGCACCATCAATGGCCACATCTCCATCAATGGCCACATCTCCATCAATGGCCACATCTCCATCAATGGCCACATCTCCATCAATGTCACCAGCACCATCAATGGCCCCATCTCCATCAATGGCCACATCTCCATCAATGGCCACATCTCCATCAATGGCCCCATCTCCATCAATGTCACCAGCACCATCAATGGCCCCAGCACCATCAATGGCCCCAGCACCATCAATGGCCCCAGCCCCAGCTCCATCAATGGCCCCAGTCATCCATCAATGGCTCACCAGCACCATCAAT
>NW_026639932.1:0-5202 GCF_028554395.1 Pezoporus wallicus | reverse complement strand
TGGAGTGCACTGTGGGGCACACTATGGGGGGGTGTTATGGGGCACACTATGGGGGTTCTATGGAGCACACTGTGGGGCACGCTATAGAGGGTGCTATGGGGCACGCTATGGGGGGTGTTATGGGGCACACTATGGGGGGTGCTATGGGGCAAGCTATGGGTCCCACTATGTGTCTCTGTGTCCCTATGGGTCCCTATGTGTCTCTATGGGTCTCTATGTGTCCCTATGCGTCCCTATGTGTCTCTATGGGTCTCTGTGGGTCCCTATGGGTCTCTATGTGTCTCTATGTGTCTCTATGTGTCCCTATGTGTCCCTATGTGTCTCTATGTGTCTCTATGGGTCTCTATGGGTCTCTATGGGTCTCTATGGGTCCCTATGGGTCCCTATGGGTCTCTATGGGTCCCAGCCCCACTGATGCCCGCTGACCCCTCCCCCAGCTCCTCCATTGCCAGATTTGCTGTCAGCCTGCTATGGGTCCCTATGTGTCTCTATGGGTCTCTATGTGTCTCTATGGGTCTCTATGTGTCTCTATGTGTCTCTATGGGTCTCTATGTGTCTCTATGGGTCTCTATGTGTCTCTATGGGTCTCTATGGGTCTCTATGGGTCTCTATGTGTCTCTATGGGGTCTCTATGTGTCTCTATGGGTCTCTATGTGTCTCTATGGGTCTCTATGGGTCTCTATGTGTCTCTATGGGTCCCTATGGGTCTCTATGGGTCTCTATGGGTCTCTATGGGTCTCTATGGGTCCCAGCCCCACTGATGCCCGCTGACCCCTCCCCCAGCTCCTCCATTGCCAGATTTGCTGTCAGCCTGCTATGGGTCCCTATGTGTCTCTATGGGTCTCTATGTGTCTCTATGGGTCTCTATGTGTCTCTATGGGTCTCTATGTGTCTCTATGTGTCTCTATGGGTCTCTATGGGTCTCTATGGGTCTCTATGGGTCCCTATGGGTCCCTATGGGTCTCTATGTGTCTCTATGGGTCCCTATGGGTCTCTATGGGTCCCAGCCCCACTGACCCCTCCCCCAGCTCCTCCATTGCCAGATTTGCTGTCAGCCTGCTATGGGTCCCTATGTGTCTCTATGGGTCTCTATGTGTCTCTATGGGTCTCTATGTGTCTCTATGTGTCTCTATGGGTCTCTATGTGTCTCTATGGGTCTCTATGTGTCTCTATGGGTCTCTATGGGTCTCTATGGGTCTCTATGTGTCTCTATGGGGTCTCTATGTGTCTCTATGGGTCTCTATGTGTCTCTATGGGTCTCTATGGGTCTCTATGTGTCTCTATGGGTCCCTATGGGTCTCTATGGGTCTCTATGGGTCTCTATGGGTCTCTATGGGTCCCAGCCCCACTGATGCCCGCTGACCCCTCCCCCAGCTCCTCCATTGCCAGATTTGCTGTCAGCCTGCTATGGGTCCCTATGTGTCTCTATGGGTCTCTATGTGTCTCTATGGGTCTCTATGTGTCTCTATGGGTCTCTATGTGTCTCTATGTGTCTCTATGGGTCTCTATGGGTCTCTATGGGTCTCTATGGGTCTCTATGGGTCTCTATGGGTCTCTATGGGTCCCTATGGGTCTCTATGGGTCCCAGCCCCACTGACCCCTCCCCCAGCTCCTCCATTGCCAGATTTGCTGTCAGCCTTTCCACGGGTTCTGCCTGGCGCGGGGGGAGGGGCCGGGCCCGGGCCAGGCCGGGGCCTGGAGCTGCCGCCAGTGCCGGAGCTGTCACGTGTGCGGGAGGCGGGGCCGCGCGGGAAAGGTCAGCGGGGGGTCAATGGGGGGAGGGGGGGGGGGTCAGTGGGGGGGGGGGGTCAGCGGGGGTCAATGGGGGGGATGGGTGGGGTCAGCGGGGGGTCAATGGGGGGAGGGGGGGGTCGCGGGGGGTCAATAAGGGGCGGGGTCAGGGGGGTCAATGGGGGGAGGGGGGAGTCAACGGGGGTCAATAAGGGGGGAGGGGGGTCAGCGGGGTGTCAATGGGGAGGGAGGGGGGGTCAGCAGGGGGTCAATGGGGGGAGGGGCGGGGTCAGCGGGGGGTCAATGGGGGGGGGGGGGGTCAGCGGGGGTCAATGGGGGGTCAATGGGGGGAGGGGCGGGGTCAGCGGGGGTCAATGGGGAGGGAGGGGGGTCAGCAGGGGGTCAATGGGGGGGAGGGGCGGGGTCAGCGGGGGGTCAATGGGGGGGTTGGGCGGGGTCAGCGGGGGGTCAATAAGGGGGGGTCAGCAGGGGGTCAATGTGGGGGGAGGAGGGGTCAGCAGGGGGGTAATGGAGGGCAATGGGTGCATTGGGACCCATTGGGTGCTATGGGTGTCAATGCATTCTATGGGGCGCTGTGGGCGTCTATGGGAGGCTATGGGGACCTTGGGTCCCATTGAGCCCCATAGCGCCCCATAGCACCTATAGGGCCCCCCTCTCTGTTCCAGCCCCTCCTCGAGTGCTGCCGCTGCCGCCGCTGCTTCCACCCCCCATGTCTGGGGCCCAGCGCCCCCCCCCGGCCCCCCCGGGGCACCACCTGGGTCAGCACCCATGGGTGCTATGGGGTGGGGGGGCAGCCATTGTGCTCTATGGGTGCTATGGGGCGGGGCAGTGTGGTGTGTTGGGTTCTGTGGGTGCTATGGGGTGCTCCCATGGGTCCTATGGGGTGGTCCCATGGGTCCTATGGGGTCTCTATGGGTGCTATGGGGTGGTCCCATGGATCCTATGGGGTCTCTATGGGTGCTATGGGGTGGTCCCATGGGTCCTATGGGGTCTCTATGGGTGCTATGGGGTGGTCCCATGGTTGGTATGATCTCCCTATGGGTGCTATGGGGAGGGGCATTGTGGTCTATGGGGTTCTCTGGGTGCTATAGGGGGGTTATGGGTGCTCGGTGGGGCACCCGTGGGTGCTGGGGTGGGTGGGTTGTGCTCTATGGGGGGGTTGTGGAGTGGTCCTATGGGTGCTATGGGGTCCCTATGGGTGCTGTGGGGTGGCCCCATGGGTTTTGTGGGGTTCCTATGGGTTCTATGGGGTTCCTATGGCTTCCATGGGGTCCCTATGGGGTCCCTATGGGTGCTGTGGGGGCACCCATGGGTGGGGGCACCCACTGACCCCCGTCCCTTGCAGCTGTGCTGGGGGTGCTCCAGGTGCCGGCGCTGTGGGGCCACCCCAGGCCGGGGGGGGACCCCGAATGGGTGCCCCAGGATGGGCTCTGCCCCCCCTGCGCCCGCCTCGGTGAGGGCACCCATGGGTGCTGTGGGGGGCTGTGGGTGCTGTGGGGGTCTATGGGTGCTACGGGGGGCAATGGGGGGTGTGGGGGGTAATGCGGGTGTGGGGGTGCTATGGGGGGCAGTGGGTGCTGTGGGGAGTCTATGGGTGCTGTGGGGGGCAATGGGTGGTGGGGGGAGCGATGGGTGGTGGGGGGTGTCAATGGGTGCTATAGGGGGTCTGTGGGTGTCGGTGGGTGCCAATGGGTATCAATGGGTATCAGTGGGTGTCAATGGGTGTCAGTGGGTGCCAATGGGTATCAGTGGGTGCCAATGGGTATCAGTGGGTGTCAGTGGGTATCAATGGGTGACAATGGGTGTCAGTGGGTATCAATGGGTGCCAATGGGTATCAGTGGGTGTCAATGGGTGTCAGTGGGTGCTAATGGGTATCAATGGGTGTCAATGGGTGTCAGCGGGTATCAATGGGTGTCAGCGGGTATCAATGGGTGTCAATGGGTGTCAATGGGTGTCAATGGGTATCAATGGGTGTCAATGGGTGTCAATGGGTATCAATGGGTGTCAGTGGGTATCAATGGGTGTCAATGGGTGTCAATGGGTGTCAGTGGGTATTAATGGGTGTCACTGGGTGTCAATGGGTGTCAGTGGGTATCAATGGGTGTCAGTGGGTGTCAATGGGTGTCACTGGGTGTCAATGGGTGTCAATGGGTATCAATGGGTGTCAGTAGGTATCAATGGGTGCCAATGGGTGCTCTGGGTCTCTCCCCTCCCCCAGGGCGCTGCTGCCCCGTCTGCACCCGTTGGGGGGGGGAGGAAGAGGAGGGGGGAGGGGAGGAGCCGCCCCTCCCCCGCTGCCCCCAGTGCCGCCGGCGCCTGCCTGCACCCAGCACCCACGGTGAGAGCCATGGGTGCTATGGGCGTCAATGGGGCTGTGGGTGTCAATGGGGGCTATGGGTGCTATGGGTGTCAATGGGTGCAGTGGGTGTCAGTGGGTGCTATGGGTGTCAGGGAGCTATGGGTGTCGGTGCTATGGGTGTCAATGGGTGCAGTGGGTGTCAGTGGGTGCTATGGGGTCAATGGGGGGCATCAATGGGTCTCAATGGGGGTCAATGGGTGTCAGTGGGGGTCAATGGGGGTCAATGGGTCTCAATGGGTGTCGGTGTCAATGGGTGTCAATGGGTCTCAATGGGTGTCAATGGGTCTCAATGGATGTCAATGGGTGTCAATGGGTGTCAATGGATGTCAATGGGTCTCAATGGGTCTCAATGGGTGTCAGTGGGTCCTAATGGGTGTCAATGGGTCTCAATGGATCTCAATGGGTCTCAATGGGTCTCAATGGGTGTCAATGGATGTCAATGGGTCTCAATGGGTCTCAATGGGTGTCAATGGGTCTCAATGGGTCTCAATGGGTGTCAATGGATGTCAATGGGTGTCAATGGATGTCAATGGGTCTCAATGGGTCTCAGTGGGTCTCAATGGGTGTCAATGGGTCTCAATGGGTCTCAATGGGTCTCAATGGGTGTCAATGGGTGTCAATGGATGTCAATGGGTCTCAATGGGTCTCAATGGGTGTCAATGGGTCCTAATGGGTGTCAATGGGTCTCAATGGGTCTCAATGGGTGTCAATGGGTGTCAATGGGTCTCAATGGGTCTCAATGGGTGTCAGTGGGTGTCAATGGGTCTCAATGGGTGTCAGTGGGTGTCAATGGGTCTCAGTGGGTGTCAATGGGTGTCAATGGGTCTCAATGGGTGTCAATGGGTGTCAATGGATGTCAATGGGTCTCAATGGGTCTCAATGGGTGTCAATGGGTGTCAATGGGTCTCAATGGGTGTCAATGGGTCTCAATGGGTGTCAGTGGGTGTCAATGGGTCTCAATGGGTGTCAGTGGGTGTCAATGGGTCTCAATGGGTGTCAATGGGTGTCAATGGGTCTCAATGGGTGTCAATGGGTGTCAATGGGTGTCAGTGGGTGTCAATGGGTCTCAATGGGTGTCAGTGGGTGTCAA
>NW_026639931.1:0-5236 GCF_028554395.1 Pezoporus wallicus | reverse complement strand
GTGGGAAGAGGGGGGGGACGTCTATGGGCCCTTCAGCAGCGCCCAAATGCAGGTGAAGGGGGCGGGGCTTAAAAAGGGGGAGGAGACTTAAGGGAGGGGCTTAAAAGGGAGGGGCTTAAAGGGGAGGGATTGGGAGGAGCTTAAAGGGTGGGAAGGGCTTAAAGGGAAGGGGCTTAAAAGAGGAGGGTTTAAAGAGAGAGAGGTTTGAAGGGGTGGGAGGGGCTTAAAAGGGGGGGCTAAAGGGGGAGGGCTTAAAGGAGGGTTTAAAGGGGTGGGAGGGGCTTAAAGCTTTAAACAGAGGGCTTAAAGGGGGAGGAGTAAAGGGGGATGTGGTTAAAGGGGAGGGGCTTAAAGTGGGAGGGGCTTAAAGGAGGGGGGGTTAATGGGTGGGAGGGGCTTAAAGGGGGAGGGGCTTAAAAAGGGGGAGGAGTTAATGGGGTTAAAGGGGGATGTGGTTAAAGGGGAGGGGCTTAAAGTGGGAGGGGCTTAAAGAAGGAGGGGTTTGAATGGGATGGGATGGGCTTAAAGGGGGAGGGGCTTAAAAAGGGGGAGGAGTTAATGGGGTTAAAGGGGAGGGGCTTAAAGTGGGAGGGGCTTAAAGGAGGGGGTGTTAATGGGTGGGAGGGGCTTAAAGGGGGAGGGGCTTAAAAAGGGGGAGGAGTTAAGGGGGTTAAAGGGGGATGTGGTTAAAGGGGAGGGGCTTAAAGGAGGGGTTTGAATGGGATGGGAGGGGCTTAAAGGGGGCGAGGCTTAGAGGGGAGGGGCTTAAAGTGGGGGGGTTTAAAGGGGGGAAGGGCTTAAAGAGGGGAGGGGCTTAAAGGGGGTGCGAGCATTCAGCCCCGCCCCTTGTCTGACGTCACTGCCGTCGCGTCCAATCAGGAGTGGGCGTCGCAGGGCTACTTCGAGGGGGGAGGGGCGCGGTGCCGGCGGGTGCTGCCCCTCCCCCAGGCGCCGGGGCCCTTCTACGACTGCGCGCGGGTGGATTTTGAGCTGTTCACGTGACTCGGGGGGGGGAGGGGCTTGAAAGGGGGTGGGGGAGGGGCAAAAAATCCCCACCCCCAAAAAAAAGCTTGAATAAATTAAAAAAAAATTCGGAAATTTAGAAAAAAATTCGATTTTTATTTTAATTTATTTGAACCGCGCCCCTCCCCCCACTCCCATCTCGCCCCTCCCCCACTCGGGGCAGGGCCCCACTCTCAATGGGGCAGATGTGTGGGGGCATGGGGCCCCACTTATCAATGGGGCAGAGTGTGGGGCAGCACCCCACTTATGGGGGTTCAACGTGTGGGGCAGCGCCCCACTTATGGGGCCAATGTGTGGGGCAGGGTCCCACCTGGGGTTCAATGTGTGGGGCAGGGCCCCACTTATGGGGGTCAATGTGTGGGGCAGGTCCACACTTGGGGGTGAATGTGTGGGGCAGGGCCCCACTTATGGGGGTCAATGTGTGGGGCAGGTCCCCACTTGGGGGTCAATGTGTGGGGCAGGGCCCCACTTATGGGGGGGTCAATGTGTGGGGCAGGTCCACATTTGGGGGTCAGTGTGTGGGGCAGGGCCCCACTTATGGGGGTCCAAGGTGTGGGGCAGCAGGGCCCCACTTATGGGGGTGAATGTGTGGGGCAGGGCCCCACTTATGGGGGATCTGAGGTGTGGGGCAGGGCTCCACTTGGCTGTCAATGTGTGGGGCAGGGCCCCACTTATGGGGGTCCAAGGTGTGGGGCAGGGCCCCACTTATGGGGGTCAATGGGGCAGGAGTTGGGGGGCAGGGCCCCACAGGTCTCAATGGGGCAGAGGTTGGGGGGCAGGGCCCCACAGGTCTCAATGGGGCAGGAGTTGGGGGGCAGGGCCCCACAGGTCTCAATGGGGCAGAGGTTGGGGGGCAGGGCCCCACAGGTCTCAATGGGGCAGAGGTTGGGGGGCAGGGCCCCATAGGTTTCAATGGGGCAGAGGTTGGGGGGCAGAGCCCCATAGGTCTCAATGGGGCAGAGGTTGGGGGGCAGAGCCCCATAGGTCTCAATGGGGCAGAGGTTGGGGGGCAGGGCCCCACAGGTCTCAATGGGGCAGAGGTTGGGGGGCAGGGCCCCATAGGTTTCAATGGGGCAGGGGCTGTGCCCCACAGGTTTCAATGGGGCAGAGGTTGGGGGGCAGGGCCCCATAGGTTTCAATGGGGCAGGGGCTGTGCCCCACAGGTTTCAATGGGGCAGAGGTTGGGGGGCAGAGCCCCATAGGTCTCAATGGGGCAGAGGTTGGGGGGCAGGGCCCCATAGGTTTCAATGGGGCAGGGGCTGTGCCCCATAGGTCTCAATGGGGCAGAGGTTGGGGGGCAGAGCCCCACAGGTTTCAATGGGGCAGAGGTTGGGGGGCAGAGCCCCATAGGTCTCAATGGGGCAGAGGTTGGGGGGCAGGGCCCCACAGGTCTCAATGGGGCAGAGGTTGGGGGGCAGAGCCCCATAGGTCTCAATGGGGCAGAGGTTGGGGGGCAGAGCCCCATAGGTCTCAATGGGGCAGAGGTTGGGGGGCAGGGCCCCACAGGTCTCAATGGGGCAGAGGTTGGGGGGCAGGGCCCCATAGGTTTCAATGGGGCAGAGGTTGGGGGGCAGGGCCCCATAGGTCTCAATGGGGCAGGAGTTGGGGGGCAGGGCCCCATAGGTCTCAATGGGGCAGAGGTTGGGGGGCAGAGCCCCATAGGTCTCAATGGGGCAGAGGTTGGGGGGCAGGGCCCCATAGGTCTCAATGGGGCAGAGGTTGGGGGGCAGGGCCCCACAGGTCTCAATGGGGCAGAGGTTGGGGGGCAGGGCCCCATAGGTCTCAATGGGGCAGAGGTTGGGGGGCAGGGCCCCACAGGTCTCAATGGGGCAGAGGTTGGGGGGCAGGGCCCCCGCTACCCCCAGGTGAGCTCCTGGTCCTCGGGGTTGGGGGGCAGGGCGCGGGTGACGACGCCGGTGCCGATGGTGCGGGCGCCGTCGCGGAGGGTGAATCTCTGCCCCACCTCGAGCACCATTGGCTGGCGCAGCAGCAGCGTCAGCGCCGTGTCCTCCCCCGGCAGAACCAGCTCCTGGGTGGGGGGAGGAAGGGGGGGGTTATGGGGCAGAGATGTAGGGCTGGGATGTGGGGTTGTGGGGCAGAGCTGTGGGGCTGGGATGTGGGGTTGTGGGGCTGGGATGTGGGGCTGGGTTATGGGGCAGAGATGTAGGGCTGGGATGTGCGGTTGTGGGGTTGGGATGTGGGGCTGGGATGTGGGGCTGGGTTATGGGGCAGAGATGTGGGGCTGGGATGTAGGGTTGTGCGGCTGGGATGTGGGGCTGGGTTATGGGGCAGAGATGTGGGGCTGGGATGTGGGGCTGGGTTATGGGGCAGAGATGTGGGGGCTGGGATGTGGGGTTGGGATGTGGGGCTGGGATGTGGGGTTGGGTTATGGGGCAGAGATGTGGGGCTGGGATGTGGGGTTGTGAGGCTGGGTTATGGGGCAGAGATGTGGGGCTGGGATGTAGGGTTGTGCGGCTGGGATGTGGGGCTGGGTTATGGGGCAGAGATGTGGGGCTGGGATGTGGGGTTGTGGGGCAGCGCTGTGGGGCTGGGATGAGGGGATGCGATCAAGGGATAAGGGGATGGCATGTGGGGTTGTGGGGCAGGGTTATGGGGCAGAGCTGTGGGGCTGGGATGTGGGGTTGTGGGGCTGGGATGTGGGGTTGTGGGGCAGGGTTATGGGGCAGAGCTGCGGG
This sequence comes from Pezoporus wallicus, assembly GCF_028554395.1. NCBI lineage: Eukaryota > Metazoa > Chordata > Aves > Psittaciformes > Psittacidae > Pezoporus > Pezoporus wallicus. Next base: position 1,517 of record NW_026639931.1, on the reverse strand, counting down.
GCTGGGATGTGGGGCTGGGATGTGGGGATAAGGGGCGGGATGTGGGGCGGGAGGTGGGGCAGGGATGTGGGGCTGGGATGTGGGGTTGTGGGGCAGCGCTGTGGGGCTGGGATGTGGGGCTGGGATGTGGGGTTATGGGGCTGGGATGTGGGGTTGTGGGGCTGGGTTATGGGGTAGAGCTGTGGGGCTGGGATGTGGGGCTGGGTTATGGGGCACAGTTAGGGGGCAGAGCTGTGCGGCTGGGATGTGGGGCTGGGTTATGGGGCAGAGCCATGGGGCGGGGTTGTGGGGCTAGGTTGTGGAATCATGGGGCTGGGCTATGGGGTTGTGGGGCTGGGCTATGGTGCAGAGCCGGGGGGCAGGGTGTGTGGGGCAGGACGTGTGGGGTTGCCCCATAGCTCACCTTGTTGGGGGGCAGGGTATGTGGGGCAGGGTATGTGGGGCAGGACGTGTGGGGCTGCCCCATAGCTCACCTTGTTGGGGGGCAGGGTATGGGGGGCAGGGTGTGTGGGGCAGGACGTGTGGGGCTGCCCCATAGCTCACCTTGTTGGGGGGCAGGGTATGTGGGGCAGGATGTGTGGGGCTGCCCCATAGCTCACTTTGTTGGGGGGCAGGGTATGTGGGGCAGGGTATGTAGGGCAGGATGTGTGGGGCTGCCCCATAGCTCACCTTGTTGGGGGGCAGGGTGTGTGGGGCAGGGTGTGTGGGGCAGTGTATGTGGGGCAGGATGTGTGGGGCTGCCCCATAGCTCACCTTGTTGTGGGGCAGGGTGTGTGGGGCAGTGTATGTGGGGCAGGATGTGTGGGGCTGCCCCATAGCTCACCTTGTTGGGGGGCAGGGTGTGTGGGGCAGGATGTGTGGGGCTGCCCCATAGCTCACCTTGTTGGGGGGCAGGGTGTGTGGGGCAGGGTATATGGGGCAGGATGTGTGGGGCTGCCCCATAGCTCACCTTGTTAGGGGGCAGGGTATGTGGGGCAGGGTATGTGGGGCAGGGCGTGTGGGGCAGGACGTGTGGGGCTGCCCCATAGCTCACCTTGTTGGGGGGCAGGGTATGTGGGGCAGGATGTGTGGGGCAGGACGTGTGGGGCTGCCCCATAGCTCACCTTGTTGGGGGCAGGGTATGTGGGGCAGGGTATGTGGGGCAGGGTATGTGGGGCTGCCCCATAGCTCACCTTGTTTGGGGGCAGGGTATGTGGGGCAGGATGTGTGGGGCTGCCCCATAGCTCACCTTGTTGGGGGGCAGGGTATGTGGGGCAGGGTATGTGGGGCAGGACGTGTGGGGCTGCCCCATAGCTCACCTTGTTGGGGGGCAGGGTGTGTGGGGCAGGGTGTGTGGGGCAGTGTATGTGGGGCAGGATGTGTGGGGCTGCCCCATAGCTCACCTTGTTGTGGGGCAGGGTGTGTGGGGCAGTGTATGTGGGGCAGGATGTGTGGGGCTGCCCCATAGCTCACCTTGTTGGGGGGCAGGGTGTGTGGGGCAGGATGTGTGGGGCTGCCCCATAGCTCACCTTGTTGGG
>NW_026639930.1:0-519 GCF_028554395.1 Pezoporus wallicus | reverse complement strand
CCATGCTAATTTTTGCCAAATTCTTTCCTGTTTTCAGAGTTTTTCGCTCATTTCTAACCCATTTTTCCCCATTTATATGTTTTGAGCCACTTTTGGCCATTACTAACCCTTTTTTTATTTCCATTTTCTAAGTCGTTTTAAGCATTTTTTGGTTTCTTTTCCTAACCCAAATTTCTCAAATTCTAACCATTTTTAAGTTATTTTTCCCCTTTCCTAACCCACTTTTGTCAAGTTCTAACCCCTTTTAAAGCATTTCTGGCCATTTCTATCCAATTTTTGCCACGTTTCAACCCCTTGTAAGCTTTTTTTTTTCTCCTTGCTATTTTTGGCCCAATTCTTTCCTGGTTTCAGAGCTTTTCGCTCATTTCTAACCCATTTTTCCCCATTTCTATCAAATTGAAACTGGTTTCCCCCCCGATTGCAATGCATTCTTGTTACTTTCGAATATGTTTTAAGCCTCTTTTGGCCATTACTAACCCTTTTTTTATTTCCATTTTCTAAGTCGTTTTAATCATTTTT
>NW_026639929.1:0-523 GCF_028554395.1 Pezoporus wallicus | reverse complement strand
ATGAACAGTGGATTCTGCTCGCACAGCAGAAGGACCAGCAGGGAAAGCTAGTGCTGGGCTTCTTCAGCACACAAGCAGCTTTGCAACAGGGTCACCATCATTGCAGTCTCTCCTCGGTTTCATACCTAAAAGTCCATTTGAATCCAAATTCTCAGGTGGTGTCTCTCAGCTGCCCAGCAGCACAGTGAGTACAGCACGAACGTTTGGCCTCTGCTCCCACAGCAGAAGAGCCAGGATTGAAAGCTGGTGCTGGACCTGTTCAGCACACAATCCTTTTACATTGGTGCATTCATCGTTGCTTTCCCTGCTCACTTTCATACAGGAAAAGCATTTTGAATAGAATCCGTCCAGAGCCTGCTCCCTGCTGGCAGCAACACAGTCAGCACAGAATGAACAGTGGCATCTGCTCACACGGCAGAAGGACCAGCAGGGAAAGCTAGTGCTGTGTCTCTTCAGCACACAAGCAGCTTTGCAACGGGGTCACCATCATTGCAGTCTCTCCTCGGTTTCCTACCTAAAAGTC
>NW_026639928.1:0-529 GCF_028554395.1 Pezoporus wallicus | reverse complement strand
GAAGAACAGAAACCAACCATCTAAAACTATAGAAAATCCTGGAAAAGAGTTAACATCAATACAGTACTTTGAAAAAAATCCAAAGCTTTATGTGGGAAAGAGGAAATGCCATTATCAGCCCAAAGAACAGATGAGAAACTCATCCCCAGCTTTGGAGAAGGAGGACAGTATCTGAACATGACCTCAGCAAGCACTCCTGGTTAGGAGCTGATAGAGACTTGGACTTTGGAAAAAGAAAATCCATTAAGCAGGAAGAGGGGAGAGCTGGGGACTGTCTTGGTATCTGCATTCAAAACCCCACCGTCCTTGACCCAACCTATCAGTCATTCAATGAACAGGCACCCAAGTGCCATCACCCATCCTGCCACCGCCAAACACACTGCCCAGGAAGGGGCTGGGTTTTCTCTTTTAGCAACCCCAAAGAATACTTGGAAAGCAAATCCAAAATATAATGCAGGGCACACATCCTGATTTTCTGAAGCTATACAGTTTCTCAAGTGTTATAAAAATGATTTGCCAGTGAGTGAGT
>NW_026639927.1:0-529 GCF_028554395.1 Pezoporus wallicus | reverse complement strand
AACACTAATCGCTGAGCTTCTGGGCAGCTGAGAAGCAGCTTTGGAGAGGTTGCATTCAAATGTACTTTTAGGGTATGAAACCGAGGAGTGACAGTAATAATGGTAACGGCAACCCTAACCCTAACTCACCCTGGGCAGCCGAACAAGCTCTAACCCATTCAAATGGACCTAACCCTAACCCCTAGCCGACAGCAATGATGGTAACACCTTGCAACCCTGACTGTGTGCTGAAGATGCCCAGCACATGCTTTCCCTCCTGGCTCTTCGGATCTGGGAGCAGAAGGCAGACGTTCGTGCACTAATCGTTCTGCCCCTGGGCAGCCGAGAACAAGCTTCGGAGAGGTTGCATTCAAATGGACTTTTAAGTATGAAACCGAGGAGCGACAGCAATGATGGTGACACCGTTGCAAAGCTGACTGTGTGCTGAAGATGCCCAGCACATGTTTTCCATCCTGGCTCTTCGGCTCTAAGAGCAGAGGCCAGACGTTCATGCACTAATCACTGTCCCCCTGGGCAGCCGAGAACAAGC
>NW_026639926.1:0-530 GCF_028554395.1 Pezoporus wallicus | reverse complement strand
GAACGGTTGCTGTCTGCTCCCACAGTCGAAGAGCCAGGAGGGAAAGCATGTGCTGGGCATCTTCAGCACACAGTCAGCTTTGCAACGGTGTCACCATCATTGCTGTCGCTCCTCAGTGTCATACCTAAAGGTCCATTTGAATGCACCCTCTTCAGAGCTTGCTCTCGGCTGCCCAGCAGCACAGTGAGTAGAGCACGAACAGTTGCCGTCTGCTCCCACAATCGAAGAGCCAGGAGGGAAAGCTGGTGCTCTGAATCTTCTGCACACAGTCAGCTTTGCAACAGTGCCTCCATCATTGCTGTCGCTCCTCACTTTCATACCGAGAAGTTCATTTGAATCCAACTTCTCTGCTCGTTGCTCTTGGCTGCCCAGCAGCACAGTCAGTAGAGCACGAACGTCTGGCCTCTGCTCTCAGAGCCGAAGAGCCAGGAGGGAAAGCATGTGCTGGGCATCTTCAGCACACAGTCAGCTTTGCAACGGTGTCACCATCATTGCTGTCGCTCCTCGCTTTCATACCGAAAGGTCCATTT
>NW_026639925.1:0-530 GCF_028554395.1 Pezoporus wallicus | reverse complement strand
TGCCAGCAGGGAGCAGGCTCTGGACTGATTCTATTCAAATGCTTTTCCTGTATGAGTGTTAGCAGTGAAAGCAACGATGGAGGCACCAATGTAAAGGTGATTGTGTGCTGAACAGGTCCAGCACCAGCTTTCAAGAAGCCCAGCACTAGCTTTCCCTGCTGGTCCTTCTGCTGTGCGAGCAGAATCCACTGTTCATTCTGTGCTGACTGTGTTGCTGCGCAGCAGAGAGCAGGCTCTGGACTGATTCCATTCAAATGCTTTTCCTGTATGAAAGTGAGCAGTGAAAGCAACGATGGAGGCACCAATGTAAAGGTGATTGTGTGCTGAACAGGTCCAGCACCAGCTTTCAATCCTTGCTCTTCTGCTGTGGGAGCAGATGCCAAACGTTCGTGCTGTACTCACTGTGCTGCTGGGCAGCTGAGAGAGACCACCTGAGAATTTGGATTCAAATGGACTTTTAGGTATGAAACCGAGGAGAGACTGCAATGATGGTGACCCCGTTGCAAAGCTCCTTGTGTGCTGAAGAGACA
>NW_026639924.1:0-5181 GCF_028554395.1 Pezoporus wallicus | reverse complement strand
GAAGGCCTCCTTGCTGAGGCAGTCGTTCCAGGCGCGCAGGAAGTCCCCCGGAAGTGGTCCTTGGCGAACCCCCAAGCGCTTCCCCCCACGGCTGCCCCGGAGGGGCCTCGATCAGCCGCTCCAAGTTGGCCTGGTTGCTCTCAGTCTGTGGGGCAGGGAGGGGTCACCATGGAGACCCCATTGATGCTATGGAGACCCCATTGATGCTATGGAGACACCACCATGGAGACCCCATTGATGCTATGGAGACCCCATCGTCACCATGGAGACCCCATTGATGCTATGGAGACCCCATTGATGCCATGGAGACCCCATTGATGCTATGGAGACCCCATCATCACCATGGAGACATCATCATCACTATGGAGACCCCATTGTTGCTATGGAGACCCCATCGTCACCATGGAGACCCCATCATCACCATGGAGACATCATCATCACCATGGAGACCCCATTGATGCTATGGAAACCCCATTGTCACCATGGAGACCCCACTGATGCTATGGAGACCCCACTGTTGCTATGGAGACCCCATTGATGCCATGGAGACCCCATTGATGCCTTGATGGTGCCATTGAAAGGAGACCCCATTGACCCCCCAATACCCCCATTGCCCCCATAGAACCCCCTATTGTCCCCATTGAGACCCCCCATAACTCACATTGAGATCCCCCATAACCCCCCATAGAGCCCCCTATTGCCCCCCATTACCCCCTCATTGCCCCCCATAGACCCCCATTTCCCCATTGCCCCCCCACTGAACCCCCCATATCTCCCCCATTCCTCCCTCATTCCCCCCATAGAGCCCCATTTCCCCCCCCATGGAGACCCCATTTCCCCCCCCACAGAGCCCCATTCCCCCCCCACCCCCACAGAGCCCCATTCCCCCCCCACAGAGCCCCATTTCCACCCCATAGAGCCCCATTTCCCCCCCATTGAACCCCCTATTTCATTTCCCTCCCCATTCCCCCATAGAGCCCCATTTCCCCCCATTGAACCCCCTATTTCCCCCCATTTCCCTCCCCATTCCCCCCCCACAGAGCCCCATTTCCCCCCATAGAGCCCCATTTCCCCCCCCATAGAGCCCCATTTCCCCCATTGAACCCCTATTTCCCCCCATTTCCCCCCATTCCCCCCCCCTTCCCCATTTCCCCCCATTGAACCCCCCCACTAGAGCCCCCATTTCCCCCCCATTTCCCCCATTGAACCCCCTATTTCCCCCCCTTTCCGGCCCCTTTCCCCCCCCTGTTAGCCCCATTTCCCCCCCATTGAGCCCCATTTCCCCCCCCACAGAGCCCCATTTCCCCCCCCACAGAGCCCCATTTCCCCCCATAGAGCCCCATTTCCCCCCACAGAGCCCCATTTCCCCCCCCTTGATCCCCCAATTTCCCCCCATTTCCCTCCCCATTCCCCCCCCACAGAGCCCCATTTCCCCCCCCATAGAGCCCCATTTCCCCCCCATAGAGCCCCATTTCCCCCCCATTTCACACCCTATTTCCCCCCATTTCCCTCCCCGTTCCCCCCCCACAGAGCCCCATTTCCCCCCATAGAGCCCCATTTCCCCCCCCATTGAACCCCCATTTCCCTCCCCATTTCCCCCCCATAGAGCCCCATTTCCCCCCCATTGAACCCCCCATTTCCCTCCCCGTTCCCCCCCCACAGAGCCCCATTTCCCCCCCCACAGAGCCCCATTTCCCCCCCATTGAACCCCCCATTTCCCTCCCCATTTCCCCCCCACAGAGCCCCATTTCCCCCCCCATAGAGCCCCATTTCCCCCCCCATAGAGCCCCATTTCCCCCCCCCCAGAGCCCCATTTCCCCCCCGTTGCCCCCCACCTTCTCCCTGACGAGCAGGCTGATGGTGGGGACCCCGTTGCCCCCTCGGCCCCCTTGCCCGGGGCCACCTGCTTCAGGAACTCCACCTTCTTCTTGCTGGCCAGGAGCAGGATGCGCTGGGCGCAGAACACCATGATGGTGTCGGTCAGCTCGTAGCCAAAGAGCCACGTCTGGGGGGGGAGAGAGAAAACGCCATGAAACGGACCCAAAATGGGCTGAAACGGACCCAAAACGGGCTGAAATGGACCAAAAATGGGCTGAAACGGACCCAAAATGGGCTGAAATGGACCCAAAATGGGATGAAACGGACCCAAAACGGGCTGAAATGGACCAAAAATGGGCTGAAACGGACCCAAAATGGGATGAAACGGACCCAAAACGGGCTGAAATGGACCCAAAATGGGCTGAAACGGACCCAAAATGGGATGAAACGGACCCAAAACGGGCTGAAATGGACCCAAAATGGGATGAAACGGACCCAAAATGGGCTGAAACGGAGCCAAAATCAGCTAAAATGGACCCAAAATGGGGGGAAATGGACCCAAAATGGGGGAAATGGACCCAAAATGGGGGAAACGGACCCAAAATGGGGGAAATGGACCCAAAATGGGGGAAATGGACCCAAAATGGGGGAAACGGACCCAAAATGGGGGAAATGGACCCAAAATGGGGGGAAACGGACCCAAAATGGGGGGAAATGGACCCAAAATGGGGGAAATGGACCCAAAATGGGGGAAATGGACCCAAAATGGGGGAAATGGACCCAAAATGGGGGAAATGGACCCAAAATGGGGGAAATGGACCCAAAATGGGGGAAATGGACCCAAAATGGGGGGAAATGGACCCAAAATGGGGGGAAATGGACCCCAAACTGTTGGCCTTTAACCCCAAACCGGTGGCGTTTGACCCAAAATGATGGTTTTTCACCCCAAAATGATGTTTTTCCACCCAAAGTGCTGCTTTTTGCCCAAACCTTGTGTTTTTCACCCAAAAAGATGATTTTTTTGGCCCAAATCTGGCGGTTTTCCCCCCAAAGTGGTGTTTTTTTACCCATAAACCATGGGGTTTTACCCCAAAATGGTGTTTTTCCCCAAAAAATGACAGCTTTTGCCCCAAAATGGTGGGGTTTTGCCCCAAAATGACATTTTTGGCCCCAAAATGCTGTTTTTAACCCCAAAATGACGTTTTTCCCCCCAAATGGTGTGGGTTTTGACAGAAAACGATGACTTTTTTGCCCCAAAATGACGGTTTTTGACCCAAAAATGATGTTTTTTTCCCTTAAATGTCTTTTTTTGCCCCAAAATGAAGTCCCCCCCCCAAATGACGGTTTTTGCCCAAAAAATGTCATTTTTTTTGCCCCTAAAATGATGTTTTTTGCCCCAAAAGGTCTTTTTTCCCCAAAAAAATCATTTTTTTCCCCAAAAAAGCTGTTGTTTTGCCCAAAACTGTCATTTTTTTCCCCCAAAACCTGTTGTTCTGCCCAAAACTGTCATTTTTTCCCCCAAAAAGCTGTTGCTTTGCCCAAAACTGTCATTTTTTGCCCCCAAAAGCTGTTGTTCTGCCCAAAACTGTCATTTTTTTCCCCAAAAAGCTGATTTTTGCCCAAAGCTGTCATTTTTTGCCCCAAAAAGCTGATTTTTGCCCAAAACTGTCATTTTTTCCCCCAAAAAGCTGTTGTTTTGCCCAAAACCTCCCTTTTTTCCCCCAAAGAGGTGATTTTTGCCCAAAACTGTCATTTTTTGCTGTTGTTTTGCCCAAAACTGTCATTTTTTTCCCCCAAAACCTGTTGCTTTGCCCAAAACTGTCATTTTTTGCCCCAAAAAGCTGTTGTTCTGCCCAAAACTGTCATTTTTTTCCCCAAAAAGCTGATTTTTGCCCAAAGCTGTCATTTTTTGCCCCAAAAAGCTGATTTTTGCCCAAAACTGTCATTTTTTCCCCCAAAAAGCTGTTGTTTTGCCCAAAACCTCCCTTTTTTCCCCCAAAGAGGTGATTTTTGCCCAAAACTGTCATTTTTTCCCCAAAAAAGCTGTTGTTTTGCCCAAAACTGTCATTTTTTTCCCCCAAAACCTGTTGTTCTGCCCAAAACTGTCATTTTTTCCCCCAAAAAGCTGTTGCTTTGCCCAAAACTGTCATTTTTTTCCCCAAAAAGCTGATTTTTGCCCAAAACTGTCATTTTTTGCCCCAAAGAGGTGATTTTTGCCCAAAACTGTCATTTTTTGCCCCAAAAAGCTGTTGTTTTGCCCAAAACTGTCATTTTTTCCCCCAAAGAGGTGATTTTTGCCCAAAACTGTCATTTTTTCCCCCAAAGAGGTGATTTTTGCCCAAAACTGTCATTTTTTGCCCCAAAGAGGTGATTTTTGCCCAAAACTGTCATTTTCTTCCCCAAAAAGCTGATTTTTGCCCAAAACTGTCATTTTTTCCCCCAAAAAGCTGATTTTTGCCCAAAACTGTCATTTTTTGCCCCAAAGAGGTGATTTTTGCCCAAAACTGTCATTTTTTGCCCCAAAAAGCTGATTTTTGCCCAAAACTGTCATTTTTTGCCCCAAAAAGCTGATTTTTGCCCAAAACTGTCATTTTTTGCCCCAAAAAGCTGTTGTTCTGCCCAAAACTGTCATTTTTTTCCCCAAAAAGCTGATTTTTGCCCAAAGCTGTCATTTTTTGCCCCAAAAAGCTGATTTTTGCCCAAAGCTGTCATTTTTTGCCCCAAAAAGCTGATTTTTGCCCAAAACTGTCATTTTTTGCCCCAAAGAGGTGATTTTTGCCCAAAACTGTCATTTTTTGCCCCAAAGAGGTGATTTTTGCCCAAAACTGTCATTTTCTTCCCCAAAAAGCTGATTTTTGCCCAAAACTGTCATTTTTTGCCCCCAAAAGCTGATTTTTGCCCAAAACTGTCATTTTTTGCCCCAAAGAGGTGATTTTTGCCCAAAACTGTCATTTTTTGCCCCAAAAAGCTGTTTTTTGCCCAAAACTGTCATTTTTCCCCCAAAGAGGTGATTTTTGCCCAAAACTGTCATTTTTTTCCCCAAAAAGCTGATTTTTGCCCAAAACTGTCATTTTTTGCCCCAAAGAGGTGATTTTTGCCCAAAACTGTCATTTTTTGCCCCAAAAAGCTGATTTTTGCCCAAAACTGTCATTTTTTGCCCCAGCCTCACCTGCAGCGCCGTGGATTTGGCGTACACGACCTCCTCGTCCACCCCCACGGCCACCACGATGGCGTCCACGCCGCCCAGCTCCTCCTCCCCCCGCTGGGGGGAAACGGTGGGGGTCAGAGACCCATAGAGACCCATAGGGACCCATAGAGACCCATAGAGACCCATAGAGACCCATAGGGAACCATAGAGACCCA
>NW_026639923.1:2575000-2580000 GCF_028554395.1 Pezoporus wallicus | reverse complement strand
GAGGGAACTTTGGGTTTGGTTTTCTTTTTTATTATTATTACTATTATTATTTATTCTTTTGGGGCCTCCTCTTGGCGAACAGAGGCTGCTCCAGGTAGTGGCTGCGCTCACAATTCGAGGGTTGTGTTTGCTGCTGGGGGGGGGGGGGGGGGGGGTCTCTGTGGCCTAATCGATAGGAGATCGCATTAATTATGATTTCGATTGATATGGTTAAATCTCCTCCTAAAGGCTGCAAACGCCTCTTCCTTCTTCTTTTTTTGCCTCCTTTTTCCTCCCCATATTTTCCCGCTGCCCCCCTCCCCTTTCCCCTGTTATAGAGCCGGAGAGGAGATGAAAAGGCTTGTAGTTTTAAATTCAATGTGACAGCTCTGGAAAGAGCGGATGATGAATCTCCTATTATTGGATCAGTCTATTTGCCGCTCAATGTCTCTCTGTAATTGGAGCAACATCACTTTAAAGGTTCAGAGAGTAGAGCATTTCTGGTGAAAAATCCCCACAACACGCTGGTGAATGTTTTAAAGGGAAATCTATTAGTGATTTGGAGAGGGGAGGGGACAAGGGGGGGAGAGGGTGGGTTGGAGGGGGGAGGCTGTGTGTCTGTGTAACTCCGGCTGGTGAGTATTTAACCGGGTTTCAGGCGGATCCGTGAAGCCCCCCCCCCCGTCCCTCCACCCCCTCCCCTGCCCGCCCCGGCCCCCGTCGCCCTCCCCGGGCTGGAGTTCGTATCAAAGCCCCCCTTGTCGTGTTGTGACAGCTCTGATATTGTTTATTGAGGCTGGATGTCAGGTATAATTAGCAATCGATATGGAAAACGTTTGCTCCCCACACTGGCACGTCTCTGACGTCAGGACCGATTAACGTTTCTTATTGGTCCCAAATTCCCCCAGCCTGAGCTAATTATCGGGAGCCCGATGTTGATAAAGTTAAAGCGCCCGGCGCCCTGCAGCATGAGCCCCTCGCCGCGCCTCCTCCTCCGGCAGCAGCACCCCCGGCCCCAGCCGCCCCGCTGCCCGCACCCCCAGCCCCGCCGGCACCCCCCGCGCTAGAGCCGCCCCCATGATGGATAGCCGCATCCTGGAGCATCCCCATGCCCAGTTCGGGGCTATGGTGGGCTTCCCTTACCCGCTCGGTCACCACCACGTCTACGAGCTGACCGGGCACCAGCTGCAGTCGGCCGCCGCCTCGGTGCCCTTCTCCATCGATGGATTACTGAGCGGCTCCTGCGCCGCCTCCGTGGTCAACCCGGCGCCGTTGATCCCCCCCGGCTGCGGGGGGAGCGGGGACAACCAGCCCTTCAAGCTCGCAGGTAGGAGCGGCCCCAGCCCCGTGTGCCCCCCTCGAAGCCCCAACCACAGCTCCCCGCCCGGAGCGGGTCAGCGCAGAGGATGGTCACCACCGCCCCCCTCATCTGCCGATATTGGGGTGTCTGGAGGGGACACAGCTGTGCTTGGGCCCACTCGAGGGCCAGGCAGAACTGGGTGGGGGGCCCGGGACAAGCGCCGGAGGGTCCCCCCTTCCAGCTGCCGTGGGGCCACGCGTGTGCCCTGAACAATAGCGGGCCCGGCCCAGGGCCTTCCCCTAAAGTTCATCTTTGGGGTGGGGGCTCGGAGCATGACATCAAAAGCATATATGTAAAAATAATAATGGGAATGTCTGGAGTTTAGGGAATCAAGAGCGGTAATTACTGTATTTCTTTTAAAAAACGATTTAACCAAAGGGAAGCGCTCTCCTTCCGTCCCCACCGGCCTGTGGCACCGCTATTGTTCAGCTATTAAAACACTCCGTCACCCCAACGTCCTTTTCATTAATCCCGAAGCAGTTCCCCCTCTGCACCTCAGCCTAATGAAAATTATTCCTTTTATTTGGAATTTCCACACCTGGTGGAAAACGTGAGGAGCGGAGCAGCTCGGGCTGTAACCCCCGGCCTGGGCATGTACGCACGGGGGGGAGGCTGTGAGAACCCCAACCCGCACCCACCCGTATTCGGGGGGTCTGCGGGAGGGCTGGGGCCTCTCTGCCCTCTGGTCCCACTGGGACCGGGCCTTGAGCTGGTGGGAAAGGGGGGAACAGGGGAAGGGAAACGGGGGCTTTTAATTTTTTTATTAATTAAAGCTTTGGTGGCTGGAGCAAATGCTGGAACTTCTCTTTCTCTCTCTGCCAGCTGAGAGCCTGTGGAGAGCTTCCTTCAGGAATAAATGTTCTGTAAAGTACATTTTCGGAGGAGGCGAGGGCAGATCGGGTTCCTCCCCATTTTTAGCGCAGGTGTGTGAATAATCCCGCTCTTTTTTACCAACGCTACCGAGCACAAAAGTTAAAAGGCTCCTGTGAATGGCAAGGAGGGGGGGAGAAGGCCTCTTTTCCAGGGAGCTGAGGGTATTTCTGCCTTTTCAGACTCGGGTGACCCGGACAAAGAAAGTCCTGGCTGTAAAAGAAGACGAACCCGCACCAATTTTACCGGCTGGCAGCTCGAGGAGCTGGAAAAGGCGTTTAACGAGAGTCACTACCCGGACGTGTTTATGCGAGAGGCTCTGGCGCTCAGGCTGGATTTAGTGGAGTCCAGAGTGCAGGTAAACCCCACGTCTTCCCCTCCCTCCGTTCCTGCCCTCTCTCCGCGCCGAACGGCCCCCGAAGGGGGGGTCCATAACCCCGCTCTGTGACGGGCCCTGTGCGCCTGGGCCCGTGGCTGCGCTCCTCCGGCCCTCTCCTTTTGTTTCCCTGCTGGTTTATTTCCTTCTTATATTTCCTTTCTATTTATCGATTTATCTTGCAAACGAGCCCCGAAAAGTGGCATCACAGCCTGGCTTCCCCAAGCCTTTTAAAAAATATTATTAATATATATTTTTTGCACTGTAAAATTATTTCTTAAATGAACTAAGGGAGGAAAAAATTAGCATGCAAATATGAAGCTTAATCACGGGGGTATGCTGGACAATGTCAATAAAACTCGTAGGCGTATCGAGAGCGTGTGGAACTTGTAAAACTTAATTCTAACGAGGTGTCCGGGCTCCATGGGGTGCGAGGACGATGTAGTTGCTTCAGTGGATCCTGGAAAAATAGAACGGGAATGGGATGGGGGACGCGGCTGCGATGCAGGTTGCCTGTTGGGTGCACAGGCGCTGGTTCGTGCCGCCGTGGCTGCGGGCGGTAAGGCCGAGCTGGTACTGGTGCTCCGTCTCCTGTGAGCTCAGTGTGCGGGGGATGCATCCTCCAACGCACTTGGGGCGGTGGGGTCGGTGCTCCCGGGGCGAGCCGCAGCCGTGTGCCGCGGTCCCTCTGTCCGCTTTGTCTTACGGCGTCTTTCTGAGCCGCCGTTGCCTCTCCTCGCCGGCAGCCGCAGCTCCGCCGTGCCCAGGGGCCTGGGAGTTTGCTGGCCTCGGTAGCGGGAAGGAGTCGGGATCGGGCCACCGATATCCCCATGATGCTCCCGAGCTGTGGTCGCTGCCGGCAGCCCCTATGGGCCGAGGCTCCCCGGGCGCTGCGGGAACGCGTGGACTGCGCGGCTGCGGACGCCGGGGAACCGACGGAGGAGAGAGGATTTAAATCGAATTTATTCTTACTTTCTCCGAGAATATAGAGCAAACCCGGTTTCGGGCTGATCCAACCGCTCTGCTCCGGTGCTCGGAACGGGCAGGGGTACCAGGTCCCTGTCCATCCGGGCGAGGTGAACCCCCCCCTACCTTTGGCCCGCTCATTGTGCTGCGGTTTGTGCGCTACTGCGGATTGATGTCGCTCTGTCCCGCAGGCCGGGGGTCTTCTGCACCCCTAGGCTGCGGGGAAGAGCCGGGGTGGGGGGGGTGTTTGTGTGTTACACCTTCCCCTCCCTGTGGCACCGGTGAGGGCAGGACACAGCGTGTGTGTGCGTGAGTGTGCATCCTACTCCCCTTGCTTTTATTTTTCTACCCTGTTAAAGAAGTGTGGATATCTCTTCCTGCCCCCTCCCTCGCTCTCCGTCTCGCAGATACTCGGCCCTTTGGATGGGGGCTGCCGGCACCTCGAGGGTTGGAGGGGGAGGCCTGATCTGCGCTTCAACCCTTTGCCCCCCCCTACCCCGGCCACCGCGGGGGGCCGGTGCGCTGGGTGTTAATTGCTTCTCGTTGTTCGGTGTGTAGGTCTGGTTCCAAAACCGCCGGGCCAAATGGAGAAAGAAAGAGAACACGAAGAAGGGCCCGGGGCGGCCGGCTCACAACTCCCACCCCACGACGTGCAGCGGGGAGCCCATGGATCCCGAAGAGATCGCCCGCAAGGAGCTGGAGAAGATGGAGAAGAAGAAGCGCAAGCACGAGAAGAAGCTCCTCAAAAGCCAAAGCCGCCACCCGCACTCGCCCAGCGCCCTCTCCCTGCACAGCACCCCCAGCTCCGACAGCGACAGTGGCGGCGGGGGAGGCCTCTCACCCGCCCCGCCCGAGGCCAAGCCCCGCGGGCAGCCCCCGCCGCCTCACCCGCCGCCCTCCGCCGCCGCCGCCCCCTCCGAGCCGCCCCCCGACACCTGCGACCAGACGGCAGAGCCCTTCTACCCCAGCCAAAGAAGCGGGAGCGGGCGGCTCCAGCGTCCGCCCGACAAGGACTGCGCGGCCGCCCCGTCGGGGGACGGCAGCGGAGGTGCGGGGGGGGCCCGCAGCGCCGGCAGCTTCCACAAGCTCAACCCCTTCAGCGTGGAGAGCCTCCTCTCCGACTCGCCCCCCCGCCGCAAAGCCGCCCCGGACTTCCCCAGCCTCCCGCCCTGCGCTCCCCGCACCCTCATCGGCAAAGGACACTTCTTGCTCTACCCCATCACCCAGCCCCTGGGCTTCCTCGTCCCGCAGACTGCCCTCAAGGCCAGCCCGGGCCCCGAGGCCGGCCAGCCCCCCCGGGACTCCCCGCTGCCCGCCGCCAACCCCGGCCCGCCCGGCTGTGGCGCGGAGCCGGCGCCCGCCGGCGCCCAACCCGGCCCCGGCTCCACGGACTCGGCGGCGGGGCCGGTGCCTCCTCCACCGCCGGCCGGCGCCTCGCCTCGCTCCGTG
>NW_026639922.1:0-525 GCF_028554395.1 Pezoporus wallicus | reverse complement strand
ACCATTGTAAAGCTCACTGTCTGCAAAAGAGGCCCGCACCAGGTTTCTGTCCTGGCTCTTCTGTCTTTCTCTACTCAGTCTGCTGCAGGATGGGCTGGAGAGGGCACCAGAGAAGATGCACACAATTGGACTTTAAGGTGGGAAAGCGAGGAGCAACAGAAATGTGGGTGCACCTTTGCAAAGCTCTCTGTCTGCAGAAGAGGTTCAGCACCAGCTTTCTGACCTGATTCTTCGGCCGTGGGAGCAGAGGCCAAACAACTGTGCTCTACTCAGTCTGTTGCTGGATGGCTGAGAATTGGTGCCCCCGAGCTTGGATTCAAATGGACTTTTTTTGTGGGAAATCTGGGAACTACAGCAATGCGGGTGGCTCTCTTGAAAAGCTCACTATCTGCAGAAGGGGCCCAGCACCAGCTTTCTGTCCTGGCTTTTCAGCTGTGGGAGCAGAAGCTAAACATTTGTGCTGCACTCACTGTGTTGCAGCACAGCCGAGAGCGGGTGCCGCAGAGGTTGAATTGAAATGGAGTT
>NW_026639921.1:0-522 GCF_028554395.1 Pezoporus wallicus | reverse complement strand
GGGGGCTAGAGGAATTTGCTTGCTTAAACAAAAGTATTGTCTGTTGTAAATGCCTGCTAAGCAGAACAAAGGCACCTGGTCCTATTGATAAGGAAAAGCAGACACTTGGTCCTATTGAGAAGCAGCTGTTGATAAGGAAAAGCAGACACCTGAATCTACTGATACATGGGAGAAGCAGATGGTTTATGGCTGGGATACTGACCAAACCCTAAGGCCATACATAAAGACTAAAAAAGGTGAAAAGTGCAAGAAGAGGAAGACTCATTTTACTTCATCTTGAAGACCCTACCAGGAGGAAGACTCAGTTACTTCATCTTCATACCCCTGCCCATGACCAGAGGGGGCACTGCACAGGTGCAGAGGACCTTCTGGCTCATTATAATATGAAGCGGGGATAGGACATGAATATGTATAGGCGTGTTGTGCAACCTTATGAATATATATATAACTTTAGAGAATAAATGTAGAGGAAACAACACTGAGGTATGCTTGTTTTGAGGAATTATCCTCGTGCGTCTCAGC
>NW_026639920.1:0-5262 GCF_028554395.1 Pezoporus wallicus | reverse complement strand
AATCCCACCAAGCCCCATCAACTACATGGAATCAACATGGTATTAACATGGGATCAACATGGGATAGAAACCATTGAGCCCTATCACCTACATGGAATCAACATGGGATTAACATGGGAATAACAGGAGATAGAAACCATTGAGCCCCATCACCTACATGGAATCAACATGGGAAGAACATGGGAAGAACATGGGATAGAAACCATTGAGTCCTATCAACTACATGGAATCAACATGGGATTAACATGGGATCAACATGGGACTGAAACCATTGAGCCCCATCACCTACATGGAATCAACATGGGAAGAACATGGGAAGAACATGGGATAGAAACCATTGAGCCCTATCAACTACATGGAATCAACATGGGATCAACATGGGATAGAAACCATTGAGCCCCATCACCTACATGGAATCAACATGGGATTAACATGGGATCGAACCAACTGAGCCCCATCAACTACATGGAATCAACATGGGATTAACATGGAAATAACAGGGGATAGAAACCATTGAGCCCCATGAACTACATGGAATCAACATGGGATTAACATGGGATAGCAACCATTGAGCCCCATCACCTACATGGAATCAACATGGGAATAACATGGGATAGAAACCATTGAGCCCCATCACCTACATGGAATCAACATAGGAATAACATGGGATAGAAACCATTGAGCCCCATCACCTACATGGAATCATCATGGGATTAACATGGGATCAACATGGGAAGAACATGGGAATAACATGGGATAGAAACCATTGAGCCCTATCACCTACATGGAATTAACATGGGATCAACATGGGAAGAACATAGGAATAACATGGGATAGAAACCATTGAGCCCCATCACCTACATGGAATCAACATGGGATTAACATGGGATCGAACCAACTGAGCCCCATCAACTACATGGAATCAACATGGGATTAACATGGGATCAACACAGGACTAACACGGGCTCGAACCCCCCAGCCCCATCTCCTCCATGGCGCCACCACCCGCACCCAACCTCGCGTCCTTCACATGTCCTTAGCGTGTCCTTAGCATGTCCTAAATGTGTTGCAAGCGCGGCGCCAACGCCACCAGCAGCTGAGCCAGGTGCCGGGCCCCGGCCTGCGCCGCCTCCAGCACCTCCTCGTGACCCATGGCCTTAGCGTGTTCTCCGGTGGCCTTAGCGTGTTCTCCCGTGTTCTTAGCGTGTTCCGGCTCTTCCTCCTCTTCCTCTTCCTCTCTTGCAGCCGCGTTGGTGATGAGCGACAGCCCCAGCACCCGCAGGCCGCAGTGGCGCGCCGCCGCCGCCTCCGCCACCGTGCTCATGCCTGCGGGCGGTGACACGCTAAGGACATGCTAAGGACATGCTAAGCGCACGCGAAGGGGACAAACGGCACTTCCAAGGGGGTTGAAAGGCGGGGAAAGGGACTTAAAGGGACGGAATGAGGGCTTAGCGTGTTCTTAGCGTGTTGAAGGGGTTAGTGTGCTTGTCATGTGACCATAGCGTGTTTGTCGCCTTAGCATGGCCTTTGCGTGTTTAAGGCCCTGTAAGCTGCCCTTAGCATGTTTGCCCTCATCCTTAGTGTGTCCTTAGCGTGTTTGCCCCCCTTTTACCCCCATTACCCCCCTTAGCATGTCCTTAGTGTTTACCACCTTAACATGTCCTTAATGTGTCCTTTGCATGTTTACCCCCTATAACCCCCTTAGCATGTCCTTAACGTGTTTACGCCCCATAGTATGTCAACGTGTCCTTAACATGCTTACCCCCCATAACCTCCCTTAGCATGTCCTTAACATGTTTACCCCTATAACACCCTCTTAGCATGTCCTTAACATTTACCCCATATAACCCCCTTAGCATGTCCTTAACGTGTCCTTAGCATGTTTACCTCCTTACACCCCCTTAGCATGTCCTTAACATGTTTACCCCCATAACCCCGTGGCATGTCCTTAATGTGTCCTTAGCATGCTTACCCCCTATAACCCCCCTTAACATGTCCTTACCATGTTTACCCCCATAACCCCCTTAGCATGTCCTTAACGTGTCCTCAGCATGTCAACCCCCATTAGCATATCCTTAGCATGTCCTTAACAGGTCCTTAGCATGTTTACCCCCCTTAGCATGTCCTTAACATGCCCTTACCATGTTTACCCCATAACCCCCCTTAGCATATCCTTAACATGTCCTTAGCGTGTCCTTAACATTTTTACCCCCATACCACCCCTTAGCATGTCCTTAACGTGTCCTTAGCATGTTTTCCCCCTTAGCATGTCCTTAACGTGTTTACCCCCCATACACCCTCTTAGCATGTCCTTAACGTGTCCTTAGCATGTTTACCCCCCCTTAGCATGTCCTTAACGTGTCCTTAGCATGTCCTTTACGTGTTTACCCCCATACCCCCTCTTAGCATGTCCTTAGCATGTTTGTCCCCCCTTTAGCATGTCCTTAGCATGTTTACCCCCCTTTAGCATGTCCTTAACGTGTCCTTAGCATGTTCACCCCCCCCCAGCACTCACCGACCGCGTCCCCCCCGAGCATGCGCAGTAGCGCGCACTCGGCGGGGGTCTCGTAGCAGGGCCCCCCCACGCCGCAGTAGACGCCGGAGCGCGCGCGCAGAGGGGGCGGGGCCAGCGCCAGAGCGAGGCGCCGGAGGGCGGGGTCGTAGGCGCCGGCCATCACCGGGAAGCGGGGGCCGAACCTGGCCCCAAAAAATGCCCTTTTTCACCCCAAAATCGATCTTTTTCACCCTTTTTTACCCCAAAATCGGGCTTTTTCACCCCAAAATCGATCTTTTTCACCCTTTTTCACCCCAAAATCCGCCTTTTTGACCCTTTTTCACCCCAAAATCGGCCTTTTTCACCCCAAAATCGATCTTTTTCACCCTTTTTTACCCCAAAATCGATCTTTTTCACCCTTTTCACCCCAAAATCGGCCTTTTTCACCCCAAAATCGATCTTTTTCACCCTTTTTTACCCCAAAATCGGGCTTTTTCACCCCAAAATCGATCTTTTTCACCCTTTTTTACCCCAAAATCGATCTTTTTCACCCTTTTTTACCCCAAAATCGACCTTTTTCGCCCCAAAATCAACATTTTCTACCCTTTTTCACCCCAAAATCGGCCTTTTTGACCCTTTTTCACCCCAAAATCGACCTTTTTCAACCCAAAATCGATCCTTTTCACCCTTTTTTACCCCCAAATTGATCTTTTTGACCCTTTTTTCCCCAAAATCTGCCTTTTTCGCCCCAAAATCAACATTTTCTACTATTTTTCACCCCAAAATCGATCTTTTTGACCCTTCTTCACCCCAAAATCGACCTTTTTCGCCCCAAAATCGGCCTTTTTCAACCCAAAATCGATCTTTTTGACCTTTTCACCAAAATCGGCCTTTTTCACCCCAAAATCGATCTTTTTCACCCTTTTTTACCCCAAAATCGATCTTTTTCACCCTTTTTCACCCCAAAATCAACATTTTCTACCCTTTTTCACCCCAAAATCGATCTTTTTGACCCTTTTTCTCCCCAAAATCGACCTTTTTTACCCCAAAAGCGGCCTTTTTCACCCCAAAATTGATCTTTTTCACCCTTTTTTACCCCAAAATCGGCCTTTTTTACCCCAAAATCGATCTTTTTCACCCTTTTTTCACCAAAATCCGCCTTTTTCACCCCAAAATCGATCTTTTTCACCCTTTTTTACCCCAAAATCGATCTTTTTCACCCTTTTTTACCCCAAAATCCGCCTTTTTCACCCCAAAATCGATCTTTTTGACCCTTTTTTACCCCAAAATCGGCCTTTTTCACCCCAAAATCGATCTTTTTCACCCTTTTTTCCCCTAAATCGGACTTTTTCACCCCAAAATCGATCTTTTTGACCCTTTTTTACCCCAAAATCGGGCTTTTTCAGCCCAAAATCGATCTTTTTCACCCTTGTTTACCCCAAAATCGGGCTTTTTCAGCCCAAAATCGATCTTTTTCACCCTTTTTTACCGCAAATTGGGCTTTTTCAGCCCAAAATCGATCTTTTTCACCCTTGTTTACCCCAAAATCGGGCTTTTTCACCCCAAAATCGATCTTTTTGACCCTTTTTCACCCCAAAATCGACCTTTTTCAACCCAAAATCGATCCTTTTCACCCTTTTTTACCCCAAAATTGATCTTTTTGACCCTTTTTCACCAAAATCCGCCTTTTTCACCCCAAAATCGATCTTTTTCACCCTTTTTTACCCCAAAATCGATCTTTTTCACCCTTTTTCACCCCAAAATCGGCCTTTTTCACCCCAAAATCGATCTTTTTCACCCTTTTTTACCCCAAAATCGGGCTTTTTCACCCCAAAATCGATCTTTTTCACCCTTTTTTACCCCAAAATCGGGCTTTTTCACCCCAAAATCGATCTTTTTCACCCTTTTTTACCCCAAAATCGGCCTTTTTCACCCCAAAATCGATCTTTTTCACCCTTTTTTCCCCTAAATCGGCCTTTTTCACCCCAAAATCGATCTTTTTCACCCTTTTTTACCCCAAAATCGATCTTTTTCACCCTTTTTTACCCCAAAATCCGCCTTTTTCACCCCAAAATCGATCTTTTTGACCCTTTTTTACCCCAAAATCGGCCTTTTTCACCCCAAAATCGATCTTTTTCACCCTTTTTTCCCCAAAATCCGCCTTTTTCACCCCAAAATTGATCTTTTTGACCCTTTTTTCACCAAAATCTGCCTTTTTCACCCCAAAATCGATCTTTTTCACCCTTTTTTCCCCAAAATCTGCCTTTTTCACCCCAAAATCGATCTTTTTCACCCTTTTTTACCCCAAAATCGGGCTTTTTCACCCCAAAATCGATCTTTTTCACCCTTTTTTCCCCTAAATCGGACTTTTTCACCCCAAAATCGATCTTTTTCACCCTTTTTTACCCCAAAATCGATCTTTTTCACCCTTTTTTTCACCAAAATCCGCCTTTTTCACCCCAAAATCGATCTTTTTGACCCTTTTTTACCCCAAAATCGGCCTTTTTTACCCCAAAATCGATCTTTTTCACCCTTTTTTCCCCAAAATCCGCCTTTTTCACTCCAAAATTGATCTTTTTCACCCTTTTTTCCCCAAAATCTGCCTTTTTCACCCCAAAATCGATCTTTTTCACCCTTTTTTACCCCAAAATCCGCCTTTTTCACCCCAAAATCGATCTTTTTCACCCTTTTTTCACCAAAATCGGCCTTTTTCACCCCAAAATCGATCTTTTTCACCCTTTTTTCACCAAAATCCGCCTTTTTCACCC
>NW_026639919.1:0-523 GCF_028554395.1 Pezoporus wallicus | reverse complement strand
CTGCACCCCACTCACACACATCTCATACACGGTACCAGGAAAGCTTGCACCACTCACACACATCTCATACACGGTACCAGGAAAGCTTGCACCACTCACACACATCTCATACACGGTACCAGGACAGCTTGCACCCCTGCACACACATCTCATACACGGTACCAGGACAGCTTGCACCCCACTCACACACATCTCATACACGGTACCAGGACAGTTTGCACCCCCGCACACACATCTCATACACGGTACCGGGACAGTCTGCACCCCACTCACACACATCTCATACACGGTACCAGGACAGTTTGCACCCCTGCACACACATCTCATACACGGTACCAGGACAGTTTGCACCCCACACACACATCTCATACGGTACGGTACCAGGACAGTTTGCACCACACTCACACATCTCATACACGGTACCAGGACAGTTTGCACCCCACACACACAACTCATACACGGTACCAGGACAGTTTGCAACATCATTACCAGGACAGTACACACATCTCATACACGGTACCAG
>NW_026639918.1:0-5213 GCF_028554395.1 Pezoporus wallicus | reverse complement strand
CCCGTTTATGGGCGCGGGGGAGGGGGCGGGGCCGGGGGGGGGGAGGGGGAGGGGCGGGGGGAGGGGGCAAAGTCCGGGGCAAAGGGGGGGGGGAGGGGGAGGGGAGGGGGTGGGGGTGGGGTGAAAAACGGGGATTTTGGGTGCGGGGCGGTTTTGGGGTGAAAAAGGGGAATTTTGGGAAATTTTGGGGTGAAAAAAGGGGATTTTGGGTGCGGGGCGGTTTTGGGGTGAAAAAGGGGAATTTTGGGAAATTTTGGGGTGAAAAAAGGGGATTTTGGGTGCGGGGCGGTTTTGGGGTGAAAAAGGGGAATTTTGGGAAATTTTGGGGTGAAAAAAGGGGATTTTGGGTGCGGGGCGGTTTTGGGGTGAAAAAGGGGAATTTGGGGAAATTTTGGGGTGAAAAAAGGGGGCTTTGGGTCATGAGAGTGGGTTTAAGGGAAAAAAAAGGGATTTTGGGGTCCAAGGGTTCATTTTTGGGGAAAAAAGGGGATTTGGGGTCTAGGGGTGATTGTGGGGTGAAAAAAGGGGATTTTGGGTGGTTTTGGGGTGAAAAAAGGGGATTTTGGGTGGGTTTGGGGTGAAAAGGGGGGATTTTGGGTGGGTTTGGGGTGAAAAAAGGGGATTTTGGGTCTCGGGGTGGTTTTGGGGTGAAAAAAGGGGATTTTGGGCTGCCCGCTGCTGACTTTTGGGGCTCAGGGCCTTGATTTTGGCCATTTCCACCCCAAAAAATCCCATTTTTAGTGGTTTTCACCCCAAAATGCCCATTTTGAAGGTTTCTCACCCAAAACTCCCATTTCTGAGGTTCGTCACCTCCAACCCCCATTTTTCAGGTTTTTCACCCCAAAACCGCCATATTTGAGATTCTCCAGCCCAAACCCCCATTTTTGACGCTTTTCACCCCAAAACCCCTCATTTTTGACGTGCCCCCCCCCATTTTTGATGGTTTTCACCCCAAAATCCCCCTTTTTAAGGTTTTTCACCCAAAAAGCCCCATTTTTGAGGTTCGTCACCCCCAACCCCCATTTTTCAGGTTTTTCACCCCAAAACACCCATTTTCGATGTTTTTCACCCCAAAAACCCCATTTTGACGTTTTTCACCCCCAAATCCCCATTTTTGTGGTTTTTCACCCCAAACCCCCCCATTTTCAACGTTTTTCACCCCAAAACCCCATTTTTGACATTTTCCACCCCATTTTATGGTTCTCCGCCACCATTTCGCACATTTTTCACCCCAAAACCCCCATTTTTCACCCCAAAAACCCCATTTTTGCCATTTTTCACCCCAAAAAACTTTTTTCACCCGATTTTTCACCCCAAAAAAACATTTTTCACCCCAAAACCCCATTTTCCTCCTTTTTCACCCCATTTCCCCTCTCAAACCTTCCCTTTTTCCTCCTCCTCACCCCCAAAACCCCCATTTTCGACGTTTTTCACCCCAAAACCATTTTTGAGGTTTTTCACCCCAAACCCCCCATTTTCGACGTTTTTCACCCCAAAACCCTCATTTTCAACATTTTTCACCCCAAAACCCCCATTTTCGACGTTTTTCACCCCAAAACCCCCATTTTCGATGTTTTTCACCCAACCCCCCCATTTTTTAGGTTATTCACCGAAAAAAACCATTTTTGACATTTTTCACCCCATTTTATTGTTCTCCACCACCATTTTGCGCATTTTTCACCCCAAAACCCTCCATTTTTGATTCCATCTCCAAAACCCCCATTTTTCACCCCAAAAACCCCATTTTGGCCATTTTTCACCCCAAAACATCATTTTGCCTCTTTTTCACCCCATTTTTCACCCCCAAAAAAAACCATTTTTGGCCGTTTTTCACCCAAAAACCCCTTTTTCACCCCATTTTCGCCCCATTTCCCCCTCAAACCTTCCCTTTTTCCTCCTCCTCGCCCCCAAAATCCCCATTTTTCACCCCAAAACCCTCCTCCCCCTCCTCCAACATCCGGGTCCTCTCCCCCCGCTCAGGCCCCGCCCACTCCCGGGTCACGCCCCCTTCAGGCCCCGCCCACATCCGGCTCACCCACCCCTCCCAGCGCCGCCGCAGCTCCTCCCCGTCGCGCTGCAGCCTCCTGCGCATGCGCCGCGCGGCCACCGCCCCGCGCATGCGCAGCTCCGCCAGCGCAGACCCCGCCTCCCGCGCGTAAAGCCCCGCCCTCTCGCGCGCCGCCCGCGCCTCCGCCGCCAGGTGGGCGCGCAGTGATGACGTCATCCACCTGCGAACCGAGGGGGAGGAGCCATGGGGTTCCCATAGGGCCCCACAGAATCCCTATGGAGCCCCACAGAGTCCCTAGAGCCCCACAGAATCCCTATAGAGCCCCATAGAATCCCTATAGAGCCCCATAGAGCCCCTATAGAGCCCCACAGAATCCCTATAGAGCCCCATAGAATCCCTAGAGCCCCACAGAATCCCTATAGAGCCCCATAGAATCCCTATAGAGCCCCTATAGAGCCCCACAGAATCCCTATAGAGCCCCATAGAGTCCCTAGAGCCCCACAGAATCCCTATAGAGCCCCATAGAATCCCTAGAGCCCCACAGAATCCCTATAGAGCCCCATAGAATCCCTAGAGCCCCACAGAATCCCTATAGAGCCCCATAGAGTCCCTAGAGCCCCACAGAATCCCTATAGAGCCCCATAGAATCCCTAGAGCCCCACAGAATCCCTATAGAGCCCCATAGAATCCCTATAGAGCCCCATAGAGCCCCTATAGAGCCCCACAGAATCCCTATAGAGCCCCATAGAATCCCTAGAGCCCCACAGAATCCCTATAGAGCCCCATAGAATCCCTAGAGCCCCACAGAATCCCTATAGAGCCCCATAGAATCCCTATAGAGCCCCATAGAATCCCTAGAGCCCCACAGAATCCCTATAGAGCCCCATAGAATCCCTATAGAGCCCCTATAGAGCCCCACAGAATCCCTATAGTCCCTAGAGCCCCACAGAATCCCTATAGAGCCCCATAGAATCCCTAGAGCCCCACAGAATCCCTATAGAGCCCCACAGAATCCCTATAGAGTCCCTAGAGCCCCACAGAATCCCTATAGAGCCCCATAGAATCCCTAGAGCCCCACAGAATCCCTATAGAGCCCCATAGAATCCCTAGAGCCCCACAGAATCCCTATAGAGCCCCATAGAATCCCTATAGAGCCCCATAGAGCCCCTATAGAGCCCCACAGAATCCCTATAGAGCCCCATTGAATCCCTAGAGCCCCACAGAATCCCTATAGAGCCCCATAGAATCCCTATAGAGCCCCAGAGTCCCTATAGAGCCCCACAGAATCCCTATAGAGCCCCATAGAATCCCTATAGAGCCCCTATAGAGCCCCACAGAATCCCTATAGAGCCCCATAGAGTCCCTAGAGCCCCACAGAATCCCTATAGAGCCCCATAGAATCCCTAGAGCCCCACAGAGTCCCTAGAGCCCCACAGAATCCCTATAGAGCCCCACAGAGTCCCTATAGAGCCCCACAGAATCCCTATAGAGCCCGATAGAGTCCCTAGAGCCCCACAGAATCCCTAGAGCCCCATAGAGTCCCTAGAGCCCCACAGAATCCCTATAGAGCCCCATAGAATCCCTAGAGCCCCACAGAATCCCTATAGAGCCCCATAGAATCCCTATAGAGCCCCTATAGAGCCCCACAGAATCCCTATAGAGCCCCATAGAATCCCTAGAGCCCCACAGAATCCCTATAGAGCCCCATAGAATCCCTAGAGCCCCACAGAATCCCTATAGAGCCCCATAGAATCCCTAGAGCCCCACAGAATCCCTATAGAGCCCCATAGAGTCCCTAGAGCCCCACAGAATCCCTATAGAGCCCCACAGAGTCCCTATAGAGCCCCACAGAATCCCTATAGAGCCCCATAGAGACCCTAGAGCCCCACAGAATCCCTATAGATCCCCATAGAATCCCTATAGAGCCCCGATAGAGCCCCATAGAGCCCCCATTGAATCCCTACAGAGCCCCATATAGAGCCCCATTGAGTCCCTATAGGGTCCCATAGAATCCCTATAGAGTCCCATAGAGTGCCTACAGAGCCCCATAGAGCCCCATAGTTCCCACTGAGTCCCCCCCCACTGACCCCTATGGGGGTCCCCCCTCATAGACCCCCCCATATTAGTGTGTCCCGTCCCCCCCCATTGTGCCCCCCTCACTGCCCCCTATAATGGGGTCCCCCCATTGTGATCCCCCCCCCCCCACTGCCAGCCCCCCATTGCCCCCCTTATATTGGGGTCCCCACCCCCGTTGTGCCCCCCCCCATTGAGCCCCTATTGGGGTCCTGCCCCATTGCCCCCCCCCCACCTCATCCGGGTCACCAGGGGGCTGCCCCACACCCGCGCTGTCGCGTTCAGCGCCGCCCCCCCCAGGGCCCCCCAGAGGCCCCGAGGGGGGGGCGTGGCCTTGGCCGGGGTGGGCGTGGTCTCGGTCGGTGTGGGCGTGGCCTTTGAGGGGGTGGGCGTGGGAGGAACGGGCGTGGCCTCGGTGGTGGGAGGCTCCGCCCCACAGCCTGCGGGGGTCTCCATCCCATAATACCCTATGGGGTTCCCCTCCATCCCATAATACCCTATGGGGTTCCCCTCCATCCCATAATACCCTATGGGGGGTTCCCCTCCATCCCATAATACCCTATGGGGGGTTCCCCTCCATCCCATAATACCCTATGGGGGGTTCCCTCCATCCCATAATACCCTATGGGGTTCCCCTCCATCCCATAATACCCTATGGGGGGTTCCCTCCATCCCATAATACCCTATGGGGGGTTCCCCTCCATCCCATAATACCCTATGGGGGGTTCCCCTCCATCCCATAATACCCTATGGGGTTCCCCCCCCGCCATCCCATAATACCCTATGGGGGGTTCCCCTCCATCCCATAATACCCTATGGGGGGTTCCCCTCCATCCCATAATACCCTATGGGGGGTTCCCCTCCATCCCATAATACCCTATGGGGGGTTCCCCTCCATCCCATAATACCCTATGGGGTTCCCCTCCATCCCATAATACCCTATGGGGGGTTCCCCTCCATCCCATAATACCCTATGGGGTTCCCCTCCATCCCATAATACCCTATGGGGTTCCCCTCCATCCCATAATACCCTATGGGGTTCCCCTCCATCCCATAATACCCTATGGGGTTCCCCCCCTGCCATCCCATAATACCCTATGGGGGGTTCCCCTCCATCCATCCCATAATACCC
>NW_026639917.1:0-524 GCF_028554395.1 Pezoporus wallicus | reverse complement strand
AGGGGGCATGGTTTTGGAGTGCAGAGGGGGCGTTTTGGAATGCAGGGGGGGTGGTTTTGGGGTGCAGGGGGGTGTTTTGGCCCCTGTGGGACCCCCCAAAACCCTCTAACGCTCCCCACCCCGCCCCCCAAACCTGAATCTCCTTGAGGTGCTGGTACCTGAGCCCCGAGTTAAGGAGGAAACCGGGGGGGGGGGGGGGGGGGTACAGGAGGGGTTGGGGGGGGTCAGAGAGGATCATGGGAGGGAATTGGGGGTTCCTGGGATCCCAATGGGATTTGGAGGGGTCCTAAAGGAATTTGGGCTCCTGTGCATGGATCTGGGAGAAGGGGTTGCGGGGCGGGGGGGTCACAAGGGGGAATTGGGGGGTGCTGGGGGGTTGTTGGGATCCCAATGGAATTTTGGGGGGGTCCTAACAGGCACCTATCCTATAAGAACACCCCTCCCCCCCCCCGCCATGCATTTTAGGGACCGATCCGAGGTTCGGGGTCCCTCCAGATGTTGCAGTTCCTCCCCCCCAGATGTTG
>NW_026639916.1:0-521 GCF_028554395.1 Pezoporus wallicus | reverse complement strand
GGCGCTGGGGCCCTTTAGGGACCCCAACCCCTCCCCATAACCATCAAATTCCACTTCCCAGACCCCACCCAAGCCCATCAGGACCCCCCCCAAATCCCCATATTCCCCCGTTGGCACCCACCAGCCGCTGCTTCCCCTCCTGCAGCTGCCTCCTCAGTGGCCCCAGGGCAGTTTCTGGGGAGTCCATGGGGCTGCCCCATAGCTCTGGGCCCTGCTGGATCTGGGCCCCCCGAGCCCCTGAGAGCCCCGTGGCCTCCAGCATCAACCTGGTAGCAAGGGGGGGCCCAAAGCCAAACGTTGAGGGGAGTCTGGGGGGCCCAAAGGGGTCCAGATCCCATTTTGGGGACCCCAAAAGGGCTGCAGGGACCAGGGAGGGGTTGGGGGGCACCCCAAAATGTCTCAGCATTGGGTTTAGAGAGAGTGTGCGGGGGCTTTAAGGACCCCTATGAGCCCAGCACCTACTTCAGAAGGAAACCCAGGGGGGTTTAAAGTATAGAGGGGGTCCCTAAAGGGTTCTGGGG
>NW_026639915.1:0-527 GCF_028554395.1 Pezoporus wallicus | reverse complement strand
ACAGAGTCTGCTTTGCAATGCTGTCACCATTATTGCTGTCACTCCTCGGTTTCATACCTAAAAGTACATTTGAATGCACCCTCTCCAAAGCTGCTTCTCAGCTGCCCAGTAGCACAGCGATTAGTGCACGAACTTCTGGCTTCTGCTCCCAGATCCCAAGAGCCGGGAGGGAAAGCATGTGCTGGGCATCTTAAGCACACAGTCAGCTTTGCAACAGTGCCTCCATCATTGCTGACGCTTTTCGCTTTCATACCTAGAAGTTCATTTGAATCCACCTTCTCCGCTCATTGCTCTTGGCTGTCCAGCGGCACAGTCAGTAGAGCATGAACGTCTGGCCTCTGCTCCCAGAGCCGAAGAGCCAGGAGGGAAAGCATGTGCTGGGCATCTTCAGCACACAGTTAGCTTTGCAATGGTGTCACCATCATTGCTGTCGCTCCTCGGTTTCATACCTAAAAGTCCACTAGAATGCAACCTCTACGGAGCTTGCTCTGAGCTGCCAAGTAGCACAGCAATTAGAGCACGAACGT
>NW_026639914.1:0-527 GCF_028554395.1 Pezoporus wallicus | reverse complement strand
GCTCCCAGCGCCGAAGAGCCAGGAGGGAAAGCATGTGCTGGGCATCTTCAGCACACAGTCAGCTTTGCAACGGTGTCACCATCATTGCTGTCGCTCCTCAGTGTCATACCTAAAGGTCCATTTGAATGCACCCTCTTCGGAGCTTGCTCTCGGCTGCCCAGCAGCACAGTGAGTAGAGCACGAACAGTTGCCGTCTGCTCCCACAATCGAAGAGCCAGGAGGGAAAGCTGGTGCTCTGAATCTTCTGCACACAGTCAGCTTTGCAACAGTGCCTCCATCATTGCTGTCGCTCCTCACTTTCATACCGAGAAGTTCATTTGAATCCAACTTCTCTGCTCGTTGCTCTTGGCTGCCCAGCAGCACAGTCAGTAGAGCACGAACGTCTGGCCTCTGCTCTCAGAGCCGAAGAGCCAGGAGGGAAAGCATGTGCTGGGCATCTTCAGCACACAGTCAGCTTTGCAACGGTGTCACCATCATTGCTGTCGCTCCTCGCTTTCATACCGAAAGGTCCATTTGAAAGCGCCCTC
>NW_026639913.1:0-529 GCF_028554395.1 Pezoporus wallicus | reverse complement strand
GCTCTACGCACTGTGCAGCTGGGCAGCCGAGAGCAAGCTCCGAAGAGGGTGCATTCAAATGGACCTTTAGGTATGAAAGCGAGGAGGGACAGCAATGATGGTGACACCGTTGCAAAGCTGACTCTGTGCTGAAGATGCCCAGCACATGCTTTCCCTCCCGGCTCTTCGGATCTGGGAGCAGAAGCCAGAAGTTCGTGCACTAATCGCTGTGCTACTGGGCAGCTGAGAAGCAGCTTTGGAGAGGTTGCATTCAAATGTACTTTAGGTATGAAACCGAGGAGTGACAGCAATAATGGTGACAGCATTGCAAAGCTGACTGTGTGCTGAAGATGCCCCGCACATGCTTTCCCTCCTGGCTCTTCGACTGTGGGTGCAGACGGCAACCCTAACCCTAACGCTAAACCTAAACCTAACCCAACCCTAACGCTAACCCTACCCCTAACCCTAACCCTAACCCTAAACCTAACCATAACCCTAACCCTAACCCTAACCCCTAACACTAACTCTAACCCTAACCCCAAACCCTAAC
>NW_026639912.1:0-5268 GCF_028554395.1 Pezoporus wallicus | reverse complement strand
TGAACACGCTTGTGCACACGGCATAAACACGCTTGTGCTCATGGCATGAACACACTTGTGCACATGGAATGAACACGCTTGTGCACATGGCATGAACACACTTGTGCACACGGCACGAACATGCTTGTGCACACGGCACAAACACGCTTGTGCACACGATACGCACACGCCTTGCACACGCTTGTGCACGTGGCACGCACACACTTGTGCGCACGGCACAGACACGCTTGTGCGCATGGCACACGCATGCCTCGCACATGCTTGTGCACACGCTTCACATACGCTTGTGCACACATCTGTCCCATGCCACGCAACACGCCTGGTGCACACGCGTGTGCACGCACCATACACACACTGTGCGCACCCTTGCACGCACACACGCCTCGCACACGCCTCACACACATGTGTGCACGCCCCATACCCACGCCACGCGCTCCCTTGCACGCACACACGCCTCGCACACGCATGTGCACACCCACGCCATGCACACCCTTGCACACACACGCCTCTCACACACGTGTGCATGCCCCATACCCACGCTGCGCGCACCCTTGCACACACGCCTCGCACACGCATGTGCACACACCATACCCACACCATGCGCACTCTTGCATGCACACACCCCGCACACGCCTTGCACACGCCTCTCACACACGTGTGCATGCCCCATACCCACGCCGCGCGCACCCTTGCACGCACACACGCCTCGCACACGCCTCGCACACATGTGTGCACGCCCCATACCCACGCCACGCGCTCCCTTGCACGCACACACGCCTCGCACACGCATGTGCACACCCACGCCGTGTGCACCCTTGCACGCACACACACCCTGCACACGCCTTGCACATGCCTCTCACATGCGTGTGCACGCCCCATACCCACACCATGCGCACCCTTGCACACACACACGCCTCGCACACGCCTCGCACACGCCTCGCGGGGCCAGGTCAGGGTTATTTATAGCGGGAAGTGGAGCAGGTCCCGGGGGGGGGACGCGGGGACACGCGCGAGGACACGGAAGCGCCCTTGAACCAGTTGGGATGGATGGGGACTTCATGGGGGGGTCACACATACATGGAACACGCGTGTGCAAAGGGGGGTGTGCGCTTGATGGGGGTCACACACATACATGGAACACGCGTGTGCAAAGGGGGGTGTGGGCTTGATGGGGGTCACACACATACATGGAACACGCGTGTGCAAAGAGGGGTGTGGGTGCTATGGGGCCTTGATGGGGGTCACACACATACATAGAACACATGTGTGTGGGCACGATGGGGGTCACACACATACATGGAACACGCGTGTGCAAAGGGGTGTGTGTGGGGCTTGATGGGGGTCACACACATACATAGAACACGTGTGTGCAAAGAGGGGTGTGTGTGCTATGGGGCCTTGATGGGGGTCACACACATACATGGAACACGCGTGTGCAAAGGGGGGTGTGTGCTTGATGGGGGTCACACACATACATGGAACACGTGTGTGCAAAGGGGGGTGTGCGCTTGATGGGGGTCACACACATACATGGAACACGCGTGTGCAAAGGGGGGTGTGCGCTTGATGGGGGTCACACACATACATGGAACACGCGTGTGCAAAGGGGGGTGTGCGCTTGATGGGGGTCACACACATACATAGAACACGCGTGTGCAAAGAGGGGTGTGGGTGCTATGGGGCCTTGATGGGGGTCACACACATATATAGAACACATGTGTGCACGGGGAACATGCGTGTGCAAAGAGGGGTGTGTGTGCTATGGGGCCTTGATGGGGGTCACACACATACATAGAACACGTGTGTGCAAAGAGGGGTGTGTGTGTGCTATGGGGCCTTCATGGGGGGGGTTACACATACATAGAACACGCGTGTGCAAAGAGGGGTGTGTGTGTGCTATGGGGCCTTCATGGGGGTCACACACATACATAGAACACGTGTGTGCAAAGAGGGGTGTGTGTGCTATGGGGCCTTGATGGGGGTCACACACATACATAGAACACGTGTGTGCAAAGAGGGGTGTGTGTGCTATGGGGCCTTGATGGGGGTCACACACACACATAGAACACGCGTGTGCACGAGGAATGGGGGGGGTCACACACACACATAGAACACACGTGTGCATGGGGTGTGTGCACATATAGAACACGTGTGTGCAATGGGGCACACGTGTGTGCACGGGGCCTTGATGGGGGTCACACACATACATAGAACACGTGCGTGCAAAGAGGGGTGCATGTGCTAAGGGGCTTTGATGGGGTCACACATATACATAGAACACGCGTGTGCAAAGAGTGGTGTGGGTGCTATGGGGCCTTGATGGGGGGTCACACACACACATAGAACACGCGTGTGCACGGGGAATGGGGGGGGTCACACACACACATAGAACACACGTGTGCACGAGGCGTGTGTGCGCGCATAGGACACGTGTGTTGGCTCCGGGAGCACATGGGAAGCACACGTGTGTGCACGAGGAATCGGGGGGTCACACACACACACATAGAACACACGTGTGTGCACGAGGAACACACGTGTGCAAAGGGGGTTGCGTGCGCGCATAGGACACGTGTGTTGGCACCGGAAGCACATGGGAAGCACACATGTGTGCACGAGGAATGGGGGGGTCACACACATACATAGAACATGCGTGTGCACAGGGAACACGCGTGTGCAAAGAGGGGTGTGTGTGCTATGGGGCCTTGATGGGGGGTCACACACATACATAGAACACGCGTGTGCAAAGAGGGGTGTGTGTGCTATGGGGCCTTGATGGGGGGTCACACACACATATGTTGGTGCACAGGGAACACGCGTGTGCAAAGAGGGGTGTGTGTGCGATGGGGCCTTGATGGGGGGGTCACACACACACATAGAACACGCGTGTGCACAAGGAATGAGGGGTCACACACACACATAGAACACACGTGTGCACGAGGAATGGGGGGTCACACACACACATAGAACACACGTGTGCACGAGGAATGGGGGGTCACACACACACATAGAACACACGTGTGCACGAGTAATGGGGGGTCACACACACACATAGAACACACGTGTGCACGAGCCGTGTGCGCGCATAGGACACGTGTTTTGGCGCCGGGAGCACATGGGAAGCACACACGCGTGTGCACGAGCCGTGTGCGTGCATAGGACACGTGTGTTGGCGCCGGGAGCACATGGGAAGCACACGCGTGTGCACGAGCCGTGTGCGTGCATAGGACACGTGTGTTGGCTCCGGGAGCACATGGGAAGCACACGCATGTGCACGAGCCGTGTGCACACATAGGACACGTGTGTTGGCTCCGGGAGCACATGGGAAGCACACGCGTGTGCAACCCGGCTGCCGCCGAGCATCCTCCTCGGTCTCCATGGCAACCGCCGTGGGGGGGGGGGGGTGGTACCAAAACGAGGCCGGGTCCTTGCACACGCGTGTGCAAACCCCCCCCTCCATCATCCATGCGGTGAACACGTGACACGTGTGGGGTGTCACACACGTGTCCCTATAGGGCACCCCTATGGAACACGTGTGTCCCCTATGGGCCTTACACACGTGTCAGCACCCCCTCCCCCCCCCCCCACTTTTTCACCCCCCACCCCCCACCGGTTCCATTGCACGATGGGGGGGTGGGGGGGTGGGGCAGAGACCCCCTTTGCACACGCCCCTCCCCCCACCCCCCCCCCCCCCCCCCCATTCCCTTGCACGACCCCTCCCTGCTGCATTGCAACCCCCAACCCCCCCCTATCCCCCCCCCCGATTCCATCCCCCCACCCTTGACCCCCTTTCCCCCCCCCTCCCCCCCTCCCCCCCCCATTTCCTACCGGGCGCGGCCCCGGGCAGCGGCGGAGCGGAGCCCCCAGCGCGGTGACAGCGGCGACTCCAAGCCCCGCCCCCTTCCCCACCTCCGCTTGGCCACGCCCACCCCTAAACCACGCCCACCCCTAAAGCCACGCCCATACCCCACAAAGCCACGCCCGCCCCCCCCCACCGGCGCGATTTACACCCCCCCCCACCCCGTGCTAAGCCCCGCCCAACTCCAAGCCCCGCCTTTCGCCACGCCCACTACGGCAGCCACGCCCTCCCCTTAAGCCCCGCCCCCCCCCCTTAATGAATGAATACGGGGGGGCGGAGCCCCCCAAAATGAGGGGGGGTTGGGCATAAATGGGTTTATTTAATGACACCCCCTCCCCCTCCCCCGCCCAAAATTGGGGGGCGGGGCCACGCACAAAGAGGGAGGGGTTTTGGGGGGGGGGGGGGGGGGGGGGGGGGTCGGGGGTCACCGCCCCCCCCCCCCCCCCCCCCCAGCCCCTGGGGGTCCCCCTTGCGCCCCCCCCGCGTCGGGGGCTCCGGACATCATGAGGAAGAGGACGATGGGGATGATGTACATCCACTGGGGGGAGAAAAAGGGGGGTCACCCCCAAATCCTCCCCACATCCCCCCCCATAAGTAAGGGGGGGGGAGGAGGAAGGTTTGGGGGTGTCAAAGGAGGGGGGGGAGAGGGTTTGGGGGGGGTCTATGGGGGGGACAGGAGGGGTTTGGGGGGGATGGAAAGGGGATGGGGGGGATTTAGGGGGATTTGGGGGGGTTGGGGGGGTTTGGGGGGGGAAGTTATGGGGTGGGTTTGGGGGGGTTTGGGGGGGTTTTGGGGGATTTGGGGTGGTTTTGGGGTGGGTTTGGGGGGGTTTTGGGGGTGGTTTTAGGGTGGTTTGGGGGGGGTTTGGGGGGGGTTTTGGGGTGGTTTTGGGGGGTTTTAGGGTGGGTTTTGGGGGGGTTTGGGGGGGTTTTGGGGGTTTTAGGGGGGGGTTTGGGGGGGTTTGGGGGGGTTTGGGGGGGTGGGGGGGGTTTGGGGGGGTTTGGGGGGGGAAGTTATGGGGTGGTTTGGGGGGGTTTGGGGGGGTTTTGGGATGGGTTTGGGGTGGTTTGGGGGGGTTTGGGGGTTTGGGGGTTTGGGGGTTTGGGGGGGTGTTTGGGGGGGGGGGGGGTTTGGGGGGGGGGGTTTGGGGGGGGGTTTGGGGGTGGGGGGGGGGTGGTTTGGGGGGGGGGTTTGGGGGGGTTTGGGGTGTTTGGGGGGGTTTGGGGGGGTTTGGGGTGGTTTGGGGGGGTTTTGGGTGGTTTTGGGGTGGGTTTGGGGGGGTTTGGGGGGGTTTTGGGGGGGGGGGTTTTGGGGGGGTTTGGGGGGTGGAAGTTATGGGGTGGGTTTGGGGGGGGTTTGGGGGGTTTGGGGGGTTTGGGGGTGGGTTTGGGGGGTTTGGGGGGTTTGGGGT
>NW_026639911.1:0-5186 GCF_028554395.1 Pezoporus wallicus | reverse complement strand
ACCTCCATTGGCTTTTTAAGTTCCCTTCCATGGTCTCCATCACCCCCTTGCTGCTCTCCATCACCCTTCCATCACCTCCATTGGCTTTTTAAGTTCCCTTCCATGGTCTCCATCACCCCCTTGTGCTCTCCATCACCCTTTCATCACCTCCATTGGCTTTTTAAGTTCCCTTCCATGGTCTCCATCACGCCCTTGTGCTCTCCATCACCCCCTTGTGCTCTCCATCACCCTTCCACCCTCCCCACTGGCCTCTTTCGATCCCTTCCACGCTCTCCACCCCCCCCCATCTCTCGTGTCCCCGTCCCGTCCCCCCCCCCAACCCCTCACCAGGCCGATACTGATCCGTGAGGTGACTCCCGAAGTTATAGACCAGGTCCAGGTGCCTCCTCTCCTGCAGGCGGTTCCCCACCTCGCGGAAGGCGTCCTGCGCCATGCTCTCCATGTGCTTACGGCCCAAGCCGAGGCGATGGCGCCCGTTGGCTTTCTGGATGACCTTGAGGATGTCGCTGTAGTCGGGGAAGACGTCGGGGCGGTTGATGAAGCGCTCGACGCGGCGGTTGACCTCCGGGTAGCGGGTGCCGCGGTAGGGGATGCGCTGCTCCATGACGCGGCCCGTGAGGCTGCTGCAGCGCTTGAGCTCGCACAGGCGTTGGAAGATCCTCATCATCCTCCTCTTGAGGCGGCTCTCTTGGAGGTAGGCCGAGTCCTCGCTGTCCAACTCGGCCAGGTCCAGCTCCCGTTCCTGCAGGCGCCGGATCTCACCCGTGTACACGCGGAGGAGGTTCTCCAAGTAGCGGATCTGGCGCTTGGAGCCGGTGGGAGACGACGACGACGGCGGCGGCGGCGGCGGCGACGGCGGCGATGGTTGCGGCGGATCCGGTGCGGGATGAGGACCGGGTCGGGCGGCGGGGTTGGAGGCGGGGGTCAAAGGGAGCTTTCGGCGCAGGGCGTGCGCCTTGAGGGTGGTGCAGAGCTCGTTGATGTAGACGTAGACCTTGGCGCGGCGGCGGCGGACGCGGCGCAGGCAGCGGGCCAGGACGTTGCGGAGCTCGGCCGAGGCGCGGAAGGCGGCGCCGGCTTTTTGGTGCCGGGAGCAAAGGAAAGGGAGGACCTCGGGGTGCTCGGCGGTGAGAGGGGTGCAGAGAGCCAGGAACTGAGGAGGAGGAGGAGGAGGTGGTGGTGGTGGTGGTGGTGGGGAGGGGGAGAGAGAGTGGAGGGGGGGAGAGTGAGGGGAGGGTGTGGGGAGAGGGGATGGGGAGGGGATGGGGGGGGGATGGAGATGGGGAGGGGATGGGGAGGGGATGGGGAGGGGATGAGGATGGGGATGGGGAGGGGATGGAGATGGGGAGAGGATGGAGATGGGGAGGGGATGGAGATGGGGAGAGGATGGAGATGGGGAGGGGATGGAGATGGGGAGAGGATGGGGATGGAGAGAGGATGAGGAGGGGATGGGGAGGGGATGGAGATAGGGAGGGGATGGGGAGGGGATGGGGAGAGGATGGAGAGGGGATGGAGAAGGGATAGGGAGGGGATGGAGAGGGGATGGGGACCACAGGGGGGACATAGAGGGGGTGGAGAGGAGATGGAGACCCCACCACAGATGTAAGAGGTGATGAATGGGGAGAGGGAGAACCCAAGGAGGATGTGGAGGGGATGGAGATGGGATGGGGACCACAGGGGGGACATGGAGGGGATGGAGATGGGATGGGGACCACAGGGGGGACATGGAGGGGATGGAGATGGGATGGAGACCACAGGGGGGACATGGAGGGGATGGAGATGGGATGGGGACCACAGGGGGGACATGGAGGGGATGGAGATGGGATGGGGACCACAGGGGGGACATGGAGGGGATGGAGATGGGATGGGGACCACAGGGGGGACATGGAGGGGATGGAGATGGGATGGGGACCACAGGGGGGACATGGAGGGGATGGAGATGGGATGGAGACCACAGGGGGGACATGGAGGGGATGGAGATGGGATGGGGACCACAGGGGGGACATGGAGGGGATGGAGATGGGATGGGGACCACAGGGGGGACATGGAGGGGATGGAGATGGGATGGGGACCACAGGGGGGACATGGAGGGGATGGAGATGGGATGGGGACCACAGGGGGGACATGGAGGGGATGGAGATGGGATGGAGACCACAGGGGGGACATGGAGGGGACGGAGATGGGATGGAGACCACAGGGGGGACATGGAGGGGATGGAGATGGGATGGGGACCACAGGGGGGACATGGAGGGGATGGAGATGGGATGGGGACCACAGGGGGGACATGGAGGGGATGGAGATGGGATGGGGACCATAGGGGGGACATGGAGGGGATGGAGATAACCCGCCCCAAGGAAGTGCCCCCCCCCCAACTCCAGCCCCCCCCCCCCCCCCATCCCTCCCTTACCTCTCCAAAGAGCCGCTCAGTCTCCCCCTTGTATCCCCCCTCTTTGCTCCCCCCCCCACGCGGGGGGGTCCCCGGGGGGTCCCCATTGCTGGGGGTGGGGGGGGGGGGCGCCGGGGGGGTCCCCGAGGGCCCGGGGGGGGGGGGGGGGGCCCGGGGGGGGCCCCTCATCCTCATCATCCAGGACAATGACGCTGCCTTGGGGGGGGGCGGCTGCCATGGGGGGTGCAATGGGGGGGCCCCAGGAGAGGGGAAACCCCCCCTGGAGCCTCACGGGGGAGCCTGGGGAGGGGGAAAGGGCGTCAGGACCCCAAAATAGCCCCATTGGGACCCAAAATACCCCCCTGGATTCCGAAAGAGCCTCATTTTGACCCAAAATAGCCCCATTTTGACCCAAAATAGCCTCACTGTGACCCAAAATACCCCTTTGTGACTCAAAATACACCCAGGATGACAAAATAGCCCTTTTGTGACCCAAAATACCACCCTAGACACCAAAATAGCCCCGTTGAGGCCCCCAAAAAACCTCTTAAAAGCCAAAATAGCCTCATTTTGACCCAAAATACCCCCTGGACCTCAAAATAGCCTCATTTTGACGCAAAAATAGCCGTATTGTGACCCAAAATACCCCCTTAAATCCCAAAATAGCCCCTTTGTGACCCAAAATAGTCCCCTGGACCCCAAAAAAGCCCCATAGAGCCCCAAAACAGCCCCGTTGTGACCCAAAATACCCCCCTGGACCCCAAAATACCCCCCTGAACCCTAAAACAGCCCCTTTGAGCCCCAAAATACCCCCCTGAACCCAAAAACAGCCCCTTTGTGACCCAAAATA
The DNA here is from genome assembly GCF_028554395.1 of Pezoporus wallicus. NCBI lineage: Eukaryota > Metazoa > Chordata > Aves > Psittaciformes > Psittacidae > Pezoporus > Pezoporus wallicus. The sequence continues at coordinate 1,950 of NW_026639911.1, read as the reverse complement.
CCCCCCTGAACCCTAAAACAGCCCCTTTGAGCCCCAAAATACCCCCTTTGTGACCCAAAATACCCCCCTGAACCCCAAAATATCTCCTTTGAGCCCCAAAATACCCCCCTGAGCCCCAAAACAGTCCCTTTGAGCCCCAAAATACACCCCGGACCCCAAAATAGCCCCGTTGTGACCCAAAATACGTCCCTGGACCCCAAAATAGCCCCTTTGAGCCCCAAAATACCCCCTGGACCCCAAAATAGCCCCTTTGAGCCCCAAAATAGCCCCTTTGAGCCCCAAAACAGCCCCTTTGAGCCCCAAAATACCCCCCTGAACCCCAAAACAGCCCCTTCGAGCCCAAAAATACACCCTTGGACCCCAAAATAGCCCATTTGAGCCCAAAACAGGCCCTTTGTGACCCAAAATCCCCCCCTGAACCCTAAAACAGCCCCTTTGAGCCCAAAAATACACCCCTGGGCCCCAAAATAGCCCCTTTGAGCCCCAAAATACCCCCTTGAACCCCAAAACAGCCCCTTTGTGACACAAAACACCCCCTGAACCCCAAAACAGCCCCTTTGTGACCCAAAATACCCCGTTTGATCCCCAAAACACCCCCTTTGTGACCCCAAACAGCCCCTTTGTGTCCCCACCCCCCCCCCGTTCCCCAATTGGCCCCCACTGAGCCCCAAACCAGCCCCGTTTCACCCCAAAACCCCCCTCACATCGGCCTCTGCCCCCCAACCCCCCCCCATTGCCCCCCATTCACCTCCCCTCCCCCCCCCCGGGGCCTACCCCGGGCCTCTCCCCCCCCCCCCTCTTCCCCCCCCTCCCCCCCGATCCCGCCCCATTCCCGGTGCCCCCCCCCCCTCCCAACGTTACCGGTCGCCCCCTCCCCCCCCCACTCCCCCTCAAGCCCCGCCCCCTCCCCCGGTGGCCCCGCCCCCTCCCGCCGCTCACCTCGGTCCCGTTCCGGCGCCGCCGCACCGACCGGCGGCCGCCGCTGCCGACTGCGCAAGACCGGAAGTCACTTCCGTCCTCGCTCGTGGGCGCCGCCATGACACCGTACAACCGGCGCGGGCAGCCAATCAGAGAGCGGCGTTGCATCCGGGGACTCCAGCTCCGACGAGGCACAACGGGGACGGCGGGGAGAAGGGCGCCGCCATTTTGCTCTCCCCCCCCCCCCCCCACCGGTTCGGACCCACGCAGGCTCCGCCCCAAAGCACCGGGAAGCGGAAGCGGAACCGGGGATGGGGCCCGGGCCCTGTCCGGTAGCGCCGGTAGGGCGAGCGGAGAAGCGGGCAACGCGCAGGCGCAGAGGAGGCAGGCAAAATGGCGGCGGCCTCAAGCGCTACGGTGGCCGAGAGGGGGCGGACGCGATGGAGGCGCCGATAAAAGGGGAAAATCCTCAACTTTTAGCGCAGGATTTCACCAAAAATGAGAGGTTTTAGAGAAAAAAAAAAGGGGGGAGGTCCCCTTTTAATTCTTCGCGTTTCACCCCGATTTTACCAATTCCTCTATTTTTTCCGTTCGATTTCTCTCGTTTTGATGATTTTTTGAATTTTAGTAGTTATTTTTTACGAATTTCCTTTTTCCCCCCCTTTTTTTTTGGCTTTTAGCATCGTTTCCTCCATGGGTTGATCTCTTTTGATGAAATGACGTCATTTTTGAGCGCGTTTTGTCGCTTTTCAATACTTTGCTCGAAATTATTAAATTCCTCCCATTTTTATGAATGTTTCTTCTTGTTTCCCGTTTCCCCCCAAATTTTAGGTTTTATTTTAACGATTGGGCCCCTTTTCACCCCAAATTTAAGGCCAAGCCCTGCGTTTTGGGTCAGAAATGCCCATTTTGGGCTCAAAAATGCCCATTTTGGGGCAGAAAACGCCCCTTTTTGGCACACAAGCCGCCTTAGCCCCAGCACCGGAAGTGCGCCCCTACGGGCGCCGCCATGTTTCCGTACAGCCCGCAACC
>NW_026639910.1:0-528 GCF_028554395.1 Pezoporus wallicus | reverse complement strand
ATGCTTAAAACGAGTTTGAAAATGGAAATAAAAAAAGGGTTAGCAATGGCCAAAAGTGGCTCAAAACATATTAGAAAGTAACAAGAATGCACAGCAAACGGGGGGAAAACCGGTTTCAATTTGATAGAAATGGGGCAAAATGGGTTAGAAATGAGCGAAAAACTCTGAAACCAGGAAAGAATTGGGCAAAAATTAGCAAGAAAAGAAAAAAAAAGCTTAAAAAGGGTTGAAACGTGGCAAAAATAGGATAGAAACTGCCAAAAATGGATTAAAAGGGGTTAGAACTTGACAAAAATGGTTTAGGAAAGGGGAAAAATAACTTAAAAATGGTTAGAAATTGAGAAATATGGGTTAGGAAAAGAAACCAAAAAATGCTTAAAACGACTTAGAAAATGGAAATAAAAAAAATGGTTAGTAATGGCCAAAAGTGGCTTAAAACGTTTAAGAAAGTAACAAGAATGCATAGCAAACAGGAAAAAATAGGCTTAAATTTGTTAGAAATGGGGAAAAATGGGTTAAAAAGGGAGG
>NW_026639909.1:0-519 GCF_028554395.1 Pezoporus wallicus | reverse complement strand
CGGTGGTAATGTATTCTCTTTCCTTGTTATTTTCTCTTATCATTGTTGTCGTTGGTAGTAGCAGTCGTGATCTGTGTTGTACATTGGTTGCTGGACTGTTCTTGTCTCAACCCGTGGGAGTTGCAATCACGACAAGGGATGCAGAGAATCAAATCCTCATTTATTACCACCAAGCCCTTTCTGTGCACCTGTTCGGTACTTTCCCAACCTGCACATACGACAACGTTCAATCTCATTGGCCCCTGTAAAACTCTCCAGGTAAATAGTCCAATCACGATGCTGCAGACCCTCTCACAACCCCCACAGCCTGTGGCCTCCACCTGAGATTCCCCCCACAACTACATCCTGGCCCATCCTCCCAAGGCCTGCTTCCTTTCCCTTCCCTGGCCTTCAAGGTTCCAGCTCATCGACCCAGGGCTTGTCAAGCACCAAGGCCTCAGAGCTCATTCCCAAACACTTTTTCATGCAAATCTTATCGCCTTCTACCCCCACAGATCTGCTCCCCAGACCTTTCAGCTG
>NW_026639907.1:0-519 GCF_028554395.1 Pezoporus wallicus | reverse complement strand
CTGTGGCAGAGGTTGGAGCTGGATGAGCTCTAAGGTCCCTTCCACCCCTGTAATACTTATAAATACACATAAATACTTATAAATACACATAAATACTTATAAATACACATAAATACTTAGTGCCTCTACAACTGAAGTGTTCTAGGGAGGTCAGGTTTTGATAAAAGCTACTGGTGTGCTGAATGCACAGTGGGTTGGTGTGATTCTGAACAGGGATTAGAGCTCAGCTGAAGCAGTGACCCCTGGTGTCACAGAGAAGAGCTTGTGTTTCCTTCCTGTCCCTGGTGGGTTCCTTGGGAGAAGAGGTCCCAGCTGTTTCTGGAGTCCCCAGCTGTGCAGTTCCTAGCAGGGCACTGCAGGTACAGCTGAAAATTGCCTGCCTGTTTCCTTGGTACATGGTTGAGTTGCTTTGGAGATAAATCTGACTCTGCAGTTCTAACACCAAAAGGAATTGTTCACCTTCACGTGCAGCAGACACACAGATCTCTTCTGTGTCATGTGCACTTGTCAGTTATTGAG
>NW_026639905.1:0-529 GCF_028554395.1 Pezoporus wallicus | reverse complement strand
GCTGTCGCTCCTCGATTTCATACCTAAACGTCCATTTGAAAGCACCCTCTTCGGAGCTTGCTCTCGGCTGCCCAGCAGCACAGTGAGTAGAGCACGAACGGTTGCCGTCTGCTAGCACAGTGGAGGAGCGAGGAGGGAAAACATGTGCTGGGCATCTTCAGCACAGAGTCAGCTTTGCAACGGTGTCACCATCATTGCTGTCGCTCCTCGCTTTCATACTTAAAGGTCCATTTGAATGCACCCTCTTCGAAGCATGCTCTCAGCTGCCCAGCAGCACAGTGAGTAGAGCACGAACAGTTGCCGTCTGCTCCCACAATCGAAGAGCCAGGAGGGAAAGCTGGTGCTCTGAATCTTCTGCACACAGCCAGCTTTGCAACAGTGCCTCCATCATTGCTGTCGCTCCTCACTTTCATACCGAGAAGTTCATTTGAATCCAACTTCTCTGCTCGTTGCTCTTGGCTGCCCAGCAGCACAGTCAGTAGAGCACGAACGTCTGGCCTCTGCTCCCAGATCCGAAGAGCCGGCAGGG